>NC_056737.1:990227803-990527803 GCF_019279795.1 Protopterus annectens | reverse complement strand
TGACCTCTCCTTAAGCTGCAGTCTAAGCAAACAAGTTCTAGATGTTATACATGAGGCCAGATGCCCCAGCACTAGAAAGTCTTATAATGACAAATGGAAAAGGTTTTGCACCTGGATCCAGGCTAAGGGAGCTGGAATGGCACAGCCCACCCTCCCTCTCATCCTGTATTACCTGGCAGACCTACTACACAAGGGTCTATCCTTCTCCTATAAAAATTCATGCCTCTGCCATCTCTGCTCATTTCAGCACAGAGCCACCTCTTTTCTCACACCCTCTCATCAAACAGTTCCTAAGAGGGGCTAACAACTTGAGGCCACCAAGAAGAGCTCCTACCCCAGCTTGGGACCTAAAGTTTGTGTCTGAAAAGCTCACCCTGCCCCCCTTTGAACCTGCAGCTTCAGAAGAGTTAAAAATTCTCTCTTGGAAGACAGCCTTGCTTCTGGCCATCACTTCAGCTAGAAGAGTTTCAGAGCTACAAGCACTTATGGCTGTAGAGCCATTCATCATTTTCCATGCTGACAGGGTCTCCCTCAGGACTAACCCATCCTACATGCCAAAAGTGGTGTCCAATGTGGCTCTCAACCAATCTGTTCATTTGCCCACCTTTTTCCCTAACCCACACAAAGAAGGAGGAAATGATTCTGCACTCTTTAGATGTGCACAGAGAGACGGCTCAGATTCTACCTAGACAGGACTAAATTGTTTAGAAAAACTGACCATTTGATAGTCAGCTTTGCTGCAGGAGCAGAGGGCAAGGCCATATCTAAATAAACAATTTCTGAATGGATAGATAGCACATTGCATCCATTTCTGCTACAAACAGCATGGAAAACCTCCCCCCAAGGGGGTCCAGACACATTCCACCAGAGCAACCTCCACCTCTGCAGCTTTCCTCAGAGGGGTCCCCACCAGGGACATCCTGGAGGCTGCAACATGGACTTCTGTTCATACCTTCACTAAGCATTACCACCTGCCTATCTTCTCCAAATCCAGGGCAGGCTTTGCCACTGCAGTCTTGCAGGGCATACTAGCCAGCCCCCAGTCTTCTTGACTGCCTCCACCCTTTTCTTCAGCTTTAGGAATGAACCCAGTGTGATGACTGCAACAGTGAAGCACGAAGAACATAGTACAGTTGTGTACACTTACCATAAATATAGATGTTCGAGTGTATTCACTGTTGCAGTCCTGGTTTCCCTCCATCCATCCCCCTTATCTCTCTCTCTCTCCTTACAAGGAATTTTCTGATACTTACTTTCTACTGGTGGTGTTCTTCCACCATAACCTATCTCCTTATTGGGGGCTCCTAACATTTAGGACAAGAAAAACTGATGTAATGGCTTTGGCTGCCTGTTTTTATACCACTGACAACCTGACATCAGTCCTGGAGCGATAGCAACTGACACAGAAATGCTAAGCTTCTGGTATTCAGGCCGACTGAGTGCTACCCTGGCAGGGATAACCCAAATGTGATGACTGCAACAGTGAATACACTCGAACATCTACATTTATGGTAAGTGTACACAACTGTACTTTCTCCGACCTTCTTCATTGCTCTATAAGTTTTTTTGATAGTTTTATTGGTACCTATTGTTATATCAGCAAACAATATCTGGGGAGCTTTCCTAGGGCATGATGGGATAGGGTTACAGCCACGAGTTAGCGGAAGACCTCGAGCTTTTGTGTAAGGCCAAATCAGAACCGAGGATTGGTTCCGAACCCAACCAGTTAAGAATGAAGGCGAGATGGACAACACGTGGAACATTATAGTGAGTACATAACTTTCTTTTTCTCCACATTCCATATTTGGTCTCTCCGCTGCACCTTGTGTGGGGGCTCAGTGCATCCAATTTGTTCTTTGTTTTGATGTCTTGCTTATTTGTGCAGTATCTTCTCCAAGGTGTTTGCAGTCATTAAAGATGTCCAGCCTCCTGTCACATCTGGGATTTCACTTGAACCTACAAGTGTTGTGTCATACCCTCACAAAATTGTATTTTTATGATGCTTGCTAGATACACTCAGGCAAACGGCCTTCCATCCAAAAAAAAGGCAGTAGCTTACTAGCAGATTTTTCAACAGTTTCAGACCCCAGCAAGAGAATTTCTCATGATAATAGATCTCATGGTATGTATGAATCTTCAAAGTTCCACCTGCCAGATTACACCTGAGTAAAATCCAATGGTAACTAACAAAAAAAAAAAAAAATTCTTGGACCAGCGCTTGCACCCCCTTGTCTTTCAGATTCCATGCTGGAGATTGTAAAGTGAGAGTTGCAATGATTAATGGATCAAACGGCTCTCAATCCAGGGCTCTGTTTCTCTCTTCCAACCCTAGTTTAGTCTGTCCAAACAGACTCTTCAGATTATAAGGTTTGTAGGACTCTGTGCAGGCCAAAGCAAATAAACATTGAGGAATGTTTGCAGGGATTCATGCTATGAAAACTACACCATGTAGGAGCTCTGGGGCCTTTACAGGTGGTTGCTGACAACACCACAGTGATGTGGTATCTCAGCAAACAGGGGTGTAAAAGATCATACCCTTGTTGCTGGTTGGCAGTGATAGCTTGGGAGTTGTCTCTTCAGCTTTCTGTGACTCTTCAGGCTTTCCACGTTTTGTCAGAGCAAAACTTTGTGGTAGACAGACTCAGCAGAGTCTGAACAGACTCATACAAGTGGTAAGTCAGTACAAGCTTGTTCTATGACTTGATTCAGGTGTGGGGAACACTTCCAGTAGGTCTGTTCACCTCCTTGCTAAACAGACAGAAAAATTGTTTGCGACATCCCCTACAGCCAAGTATTGAGAACAGATGCTCTGTCATTCCTTTGGTTAGAAATATTCCTGTATGTTTTTCTACACTTTCTAATAATTTCCAAGGTACTTCCAAAGATTCAGAAAGAATTACCAAAAATCACTATGGTGACTGTTTTGGCCCAGGCAGAATAGATTCACCCTTACAGAATTTGCCAACGGCAGTTACCACAAGCTTCTTTAATAAACCTACTCACATATACCCACAAGCATTTGATATACCCCCTCATAAATCAACTATAACTGATGGCCTGGATGATTCCGTTTTAATCCCTTTTAGACACTTTTTTCATGAGGATGTGCAGTAAGTGGTAACGGAGGCAAGAAAACCTGCTACTAGATAGTCTTATGTTGGCAAATGGAAGAGATTTTTCTAGTTGGTGCTTTGCCAGTCACAGGGGTCCAAAAGGGAAGTAGCACCTCTCTTTCTGAAATATTTCCATCAGGTTGCATCTCACAGCCATCTAAGCTTGTCTACCTGCGGTTCCCCATTGTCTTCTGTTTGTGGTCAGTTTCTAAAGGGAGTGTTGCAAATGGGAGACCCCTCAAATGCAAATTCCTCCTCTTTGCGATCTCAGTTTTGTTCTAGAAAAGCTGACAGTAATCTAATTTTGAACTGGCCTTTCAGGCTGACTTGCTGTTCACTTCTTGGAAAACTGCTTCACTTATTGCTCGGACATCTGCAAGGAGAGTGTCTGAGTTGCAAGCTCTCATGTTGGGTGAATGCGTTCTGGTTTTCCAAGGGGATAGGGTTGCATTATGCACAAATCCTTCAAACACCCATAAGTTGTCTTATTTTGAATTAAGTCATCAATCTTCCAGTTTTCTTTCCACAGACAAATAACAGGCGAGAACAGATTCTACATGCATTAGATATGTACAGGCAGCTCAGGTACTATTTTGACAGAACCAAGTCTTTTAGGGAATACTGAATAGCTGTTTGTTTCCAGTGCTGGGACAAAAAAAGGCCTACCCACTATCCTCTGTGGAATTTAAGGGGTTTTTTTTTTTTTTTTTTTTGGCTATTCCCACCATGGTATAACTATTTCAGGTAAACCTAAGGACATTTTACCAGAGACTTACCTCTTCAATGGCATACTGGAAAAGGGTGGACTATAGAAATATCCAAGATGCAGCAACTTGACCCTGTGTTCAGACCAGGGTTGCCAGACGTCCCTATTTGGGCGGCACTGTCCCGAGATCAGTAGCCTGATCCCGAGTCCCGCCCTGCCGGTTTAAATCCCGGCCAGCCTCCACTTTGTTTGTTTTTTGATTGACCCGTATACCTGGCATACGGGCCAATCAAAAACCTAAATTCGCAACTGCAGGTTTCTTGTTCTTAAAACAAGAGATCCGCGTTCGCATACATTTTGATTGGCCCATATGCCATCGGCCAATCAAAAAGCGCTAAACACGGAGCTTCTCGTGTTTAATGCGGAACTGCAATGTATTAAACACGAGAAGCTCAGTGTTTATTGCAGGCAGAGTAGTTCTTTAATGCGGAACTATGTTCCACATTAAAGACCTTTTTTTTTTTGGTCTTCAGTTGCCGAAGACCTTTTTTTTTTTGTGAGACCTTCTATTTTTTTTTTTTGTCCCTACCTGGGTTGCTGGAAATCTGGCAACCCTGGTTCAGACCTTCATAAAGCTATCCAGACTGGATTCCTTCTGTCTGTCAAGGACAGGCTTTGTTAGGACCGTTCGGGAGGTTCTGGACCTTATCCTTCCTCCTGCCAGGTAGGGTAAGCTTTGGAAGGCTACCAGTAGGCTACTTCAGCAGTAAGAATAAAGAACATAGTACAGTTGTGCAAGTCATACTTATCCAGAATAGTAGATGTTTGAATTTCTTCACTGCTCTAGTAGCCACACCCATGCACCATCCCCCTTTGTAGACAGTCATGGTGGGACACAACTTTCTTTGTTATGGTTATTTGCATGATTTTTATGGTGATTATTGCTTGTTGGTTGATTGTTAGCTCAGGATGACTGTATCTTCCTTTCTTGAGGCACTAAAATCCTGAACATTTATCTCGTGCTGTTTGCTGATAGGCTGCACCTTTTTTGGAAAGGAGTATATCAGCAGCCAGAGTGAGAGAGGAAGGGAAGTCAGAGCTTTGGTAAGCTATTGCTGGTGCTGTGACCTTGTTAGGACACTACATATAGGCTACTACAGCAGTGAAGAAATTTGAAACTCTACTGTTATGGGTAAGTAGGACTTGCACAACTTTAATTTCTTCCACACATTTCTTAGTAGCCCAGCTTACCGTTTATGCTGCAAAAATTTATATAGACTGCACACACAGTCACTTGCACTGAAAATGTGTTTTTGTAATTGGGTTTGATCATTCTAACACAGTTGTAATTTGTTTTAAAACAATTGATGCATCTCAGAATAGCTGACTCACGTGTATTATAGTTTTTCTTCTCCTGACATGAAAAATTTCTGTCTGATGCAAAAAGTGTTGGCAAAGGTCCCTTTTAAAAATGAATACGTTATGTTTATTCACTGTAAGTTAACATACATTTTGTACATGAAATTACCCACTGCTTTTCCCAAATTAAATGCTTTACCATACATTTTCATTTAAATATTAGTGTTTTAATAATGACATGGCTGTGCAGCATCCAGTCAGTTCATTTAATTACATAAGTGAATCAGTCTTATTAAGTAACAGAGCAGGGAAATCTTTTCATTTAGGCAGTGATGTTCCCATGCATTTAGAATGCTCTGAGACTAATTATATCTCAGTTCAGATCCTGAATAAGGACACATGTGTTTGTGTTTGACATTAAAAAATCCATGGAGCAGAGTTAGATGCCACAACCAGTAGATCTTCACATAAAGTTTCTAGATATATGACAAGTAGTGAATGGGTGCATTGCAAATACAAATGACATTTCAAATGTACAGGAACATCATTGCCTGAGTTACTTTTGTAAATGATTTTAAGAGACAATCCTACAATTTAAAATTTGGGCCAAGCTCTTTGTAGGAGCAGTCAGAGGTTTTTTTAGCCTCCCCACTTTTAGAATGTCATCACCATCTAAATTACCATCCCACCACCACCACAAATACCCCGTTCAAGGAATCATGTAATTCCCTAGTGAAACTCAGTGTTGCCAAACCTTTGGTCCTAACTAGCTGCTTTTACCCAAAAGTCCTACAGTGAAAGCTGTGATCTCTAGTCATTTAAGTAGAGACACAACGAGGGGACTCTTTAGTCTTCAGGAAAGGCTTTTCCCTTGCACTTTAGTTCTGGCAAGGCACAAGATTTATCTGTGTGGTGAAAGGAGTTGGTTATGTATTCTTTGCAGTGATTGGGAGGGTGCCTATTAGGAGCAAAAAAAAATATTTCATGTCTGTCAAGCACCGCAGAGCAGGCAGTTGTCCTGACTGAAATCACAGTTTCAGTATTCTTAACACATGGGTGATCACCGCTGTCCAGTTGGAGTGCCAAAACTTTACCTTTCCAGTATTGTCCAGCTAATGTTTGATCTCAGACTGCAAGCATAAGGGTGTATAAGCGGATGTACAAGCATAAGTCTGCTGTACACACTTTCACTAAACACTACAGCGCTGATGCCTTTTTAAGGTCCAGAGCAGCTTTTGCTAGGTCAGTCCTGTCTGCTCACTTAAATCATTCTACTGCCTTTTAACCAACCCACCTTTGCTTTCCCTTTAGTTCAGGGAATCACCCATGTGTTAGGAATACTGCAACAGTGAATTTCAGGCAGGACATAGTATGGTTGTGTAAGAACTTACTGTAACAGTAGATGCCCTAGTGATCACTGTTGCAGTATTCCTTCCCATCCTCTTTCGCCTGTTCACAGTTTTCTTCTTCAATTCCTATCTGGTGGGAAACACCCTGGAACAGAAGAGGCTTTCTTACTGCCTCATACTATGCCCCTCCTAGCTGTACATTTTTATATGTCAGGGGTCTTCAGACCAGTGGCTTGGAGATAGTTTGAGGAATTGTACTTGTACGTCTGCCTGTATACTCCCCGCGCTTGAAAGCAGAGGTCACACATTGGATGTACAATACAGGGAAGTTAAAGCTTTGCTACTCGGGCCCAACAGACAGCGGTGGTAACCCATGTGTTCGAAATACAGCAACAGTGATCAGTAGGGTTATGGTAAGCACTTAAACAACCGTGCTATCTCCAGGCTATCTCTACCCATTTTGACTGGAGCACAGAAAAAAGCAGGTGCTCCTGTCAAGGTCGGTTCCCTTGCAGGTATTTTTTTTCCCACTAATGGCGGGACACCAGGTTTAACTGTGGCCATTAGAGACAGTACAAACTGTCCAGAGAATTAGAGCAGGCACTCTTTTAATAACAAGTGCAAAATACTGCTAATCTGAGCCAGTCAGTTGTACTCATGGTTGCACAGTTTAAACAAGCTTTGAACAGAGGTAGATAATGCTTTGCACAGCTGACATGCAGTTGGGCTGAGCAGCAACTGACATTCCAAACATTTCATTAGAAATTTGCTAGCTCTTTGTATGGGGCTGCCCTGTAAAGCTAACTTGATGTCACAAACAAAAAATATGAAGTGCGTCAAGTACAACTTAAAATTTTCATATAAATACAACTCCAACTAGAACTAAGACATAATATATTTCCGTAAATGTGAGTTATGCTGCAGGCATTTTAGTGCAGAGGTAAATTTCAGGAGTACAGACTACTACTTACTTATAAGTAATGTTTAGCCCAGCAAATTTCAGAACAACACTTTTCTTCTTTCAGAATGTTGTGAAACTATTGCCTCAACTCATACCTCTTCGCCGACCCTGATTTGGCTTAAAACTTTTCTCTATCCTTCCTAATCCTGGTGATCTGGGGGAACAAGATGATGGGTTACACTTAAACAATGACAGTAATTAGAGATTTTCATCATCTTGATCACTGCTTCAGTAGCCTGAGTTATATGGCTTATGTTCTGCATAGAATGCAACAGTTGGCCAGCTTCCAAAGCTTCAAGGTACCTTCCACGTGCCCAAACCATCAGTCAGCGCAAGCTGAACTAACTAAAAGATTTGGGCCCCAAGCCCTTCAGAGCTTTACTGCTGCCAAGAAGTACACTGCTCTTAGGCTTTCAAGGATCAGCAGTCAGCTTGTGCTGTTCCTTTGCTAGGCAGATAATTTCCATTTTAAAGAATTGTTTGTTAATACTTCGATGAAAATTATTTTAAAGCTAGGAGTGTTTTGTTTTGACGGACTGTCACGCGACTGTAACTACACTTTTAAACAAGATCACTCATTTTTCTGACAGTTTAAAAGTTGAGTAATTGAAAACCATTTTTTTCTGTAGAGAAGTTGTGTTATACTTTTTGGTGCTTTAGTATGTGTTTTATGTGACTTTTTAAAGACTAAAGTTTAACCATCTTTTGCTATTGCTTTTCCCTGTAAAAGAGGAACCACTTTGGCTTGACCATGGAATATACTGCTACTCCCATGAAGTGTCCTTCCAGCTGCAAAAAGAAAAAGTTAAGCAAACAGCCTTTGCCACCACAGCAGGCCAGCAGTTTGCCTGAGTCGCAGGGGGTGACTCTGCCATCACTATTAATCCTACCTTAGACCACTCATCTTTTAAGCCAGATGCCTTGGAGTAGCACTTACAGCCCTTATGGAGCAGGGGTTACCCATATCCTCTGTAGCTGTTGAGGAACCCCTCATTGGGCAAGGGTTTTCTCCTCAGATTTCTAATTCAAACTCAGAGGAGCACTCAGTTTCTGATCCTCCCTGTAAGGATTTCTCTTTCTGAATGACTGCAGCCAGAAACTGCCATTGACTCTGAGAAATGTCAGCGTTGTCTCACTGAAAGCAATCAGAAAATACCATGTGGTGTTACTGAAGGAAGTTGCAGAACCTTCACCCATTCCTCCAGATGAACTTCCATGTCACTGTTGCAGTATTCTTCACTGAAGGGATTTCCTGCCAAGGATAGTCCACATCCGGCCAGTACACCAAATCCTTTAGATTTTATGTTTGCTATACATGACAGATATGCTGCCTGCAGAGGATATAGAACATAAATGTGATGTACAGATAAAATACTCAGAACTTTGCCACCAGTGCCAGTGCTATTATCAAACATTTGTCTGAACGCCAGTCAGCTGTGGGTTACCAAGCTGTCTTCAGATAAGTGCCCCATTGTTTTTTTTTTATTTATTTTTTCTCAGTATTGTTCTTGCGTTCATGTCATCCAAGAAAGGGAAAATGTCAGTGTGGTAAGCAGATTCCCCATAAAGACCATAATAACCAGTGTCTTTTTTTTGCCATAGTGTTTTCCACAACCACATGCATTGCTCTGTCCATCAAGCATTTGTCCCCAAGACCCTCTGTAATTTATTTTCCCTCTTCATATGCATTGAGAACCAACATCTGCAGTTGTTGACTCAGTGCTGTGTCAGAATCCTATCGTTTAGAGGGACAGCTATCTTACAAGAAGAACAAAAAGTCTAGGCCTGATCCTCTTTGTTGTCCAGCCTCCTCTGGATGTTTGTAAGCTAGTGAAAGTCCTGAGGAAAGAAGAGTTGTGTAAAATCTTACCTTAACCATAGATGTCCTTCTCTTCACTGCTGCAGTATTTTTTTTCTTGAGAGATATCCCCGCCAGAAGGCACCCAACTTTGGCCAGTATACAAAAGTCTTTTGCTACTATCGGGTACGTGATATGTCTGACATCAGCTGCAGTCAGACATAAGCCATAAAATGGATGTATGCATGTACCATCCTCAAAACTGAATGTCCCAGGAGGAAAGCCAGAGTAAGGATATGAGTGGTCAATACATCCGGGAAAGACAAGAGACCAGTAGGGAAGGTGGTAGGGATAGATCTGCTAACTACTTCCTAATTGAAATGTATGTCGCAGCTAGTCTAACTCATGGAATCTAGATATAACTGGCTTGCCTTGGTAGCTAAATTTGTCTGGAGAGACACTGCAAGTTGACGCTAACCTAGTTTACTTGTACTTGTATGTAACTGTTGATATTTTTCTACCTTTGTTTAAAAACCAGCAGTCGCTAAGGAAATCTAGTGTAATTAATCAACAAACTACTAATATTAAGTTGTTTGAGCAGTTGTAGCCTGATTACATTGTTTTCAGTAGTCTCTATGTAATTAAATAGTTGCTTATGTTGTTGTTTGTCTTTCGGCTTTTCCTGGTTAGGGGTCACCACAGCGGAACTACAGTCCACTAATGATTGGCAGTAGATTTTCATGAACGCTGAGGTGCCAGCTCGACGTCCAACCTTCAACGAAGGCGTTCCCATTTACGCATGTCTTTCGAATGCCTTAAATAGTTGCTTATAATGATTAAATTTAACACATTTGTGCTGTCGCTAAGTTAATTACTGTCTAAAACCTACAACTTGTATCTATGTAATCTACCTGTTCTAACAATGCAACAGTTGGTATTACATGTTTTCTACAATAGTGTAAAACTGTGGTATTAGATACGAGTGTGCTTGACCTTAAAGCTGAACAGAATAGCTGCATGTTATTTAAACTATAGTCATATCTGCTGTTATCCTTGCTACCTAGAGTGCCTGCCCCACGTAAACTCAAATTCTTGCATTGTTCATCACCAGGAACTAGGCCCCTTGACCTGCCCTCATATTGAAAGGCTTGCAGCGTGAAAAGGACAGCCCCAGCGGCAATCTACCTGAACTATCTCCTGCTCTGTCCCACAGACCTGGAAAACCTGATAAGGTTCTCACAATACAATTTTACCTGTATGTTTTTAAAACTGCTAGCCAAACTGGGTCTATAGCACTGCATGACACCCGTGCAAATTAGACTCTAATTCTACCTCTGCTCCTCCTAAACTCAGTAAACTAGTTAAAAAGCAGATAAAAATTTCAGCATTTTTAACAAAGCGGTCAAAAGTGAACCGCATACTAACAGCCTAATTAACCCTAACATAAGGCTTGCCTTAAGAAAAGGAAATCTGGAAAAAGTGTGACATATAGTGTTATACTGTATTTACCAAAGGAATACTAGATCATAGGAACTTCGTGTTTGGGATTAGTCCTGCTCTGCTCGCCCTCGCTGCGCTCAGGCTTGCTCTGTGCCACACCCTGCTCCCTAATTCCACCCACCCCTACTACTGCTAGATTTAAGCCCAATAAACCACTCCCCTCCCATCATCAACCTATCCCAAACAGCCTCCACTTCTAATCCCCTCCCCTTCCTTTTGCTCATCCTCTGGATTCCCAATCCATACTCCATAGCCAAGTCCAACACTAACTATTCAGAATGAGACCCACTATGTTCCTCTCAGCAATATTGCTCGCACTTTATCTTCTCAATATCTATGAAAATCAACCTTACCTTGGCTTTCACCACCCACGAAACCAAACTAACATGGCTCCTACCTCAAATAAAGTGGATCAACCCTTAGCTTACTCCAGACCTGTCCTTTCCACATGTAACAACCACCAAACTAACTAGACCATGGTCCATCTCCCACAAAACCAGATACTAGAATAAAATAATTAGTAAAGCCCTGAAAATAATAACTGTCCAACTCTGATAAGGGATGGTGACATTCACCCTAATCCAGGACCCACCATTCCCACAAGCCCTCCACCCAACACTATCAACAATTTCTGTCCAAATGATGGGTCCACAAACTCTCGCCTGACTTGTCATCTAAATATCAGGAGTATTAACAATAAGGTCCACAACCTTCATGCCCTCTTGGCAGTCTACTCACCTGATGTACTTTGTCTTTCAGAAACTTGGTTGAAACCAGGAACTAAAGACACTGAAGTTATTCCACCAGGGTATAACATACTCTGCCTAGACCGTGTCACCAGGAAAGGTGGGAGCATAGCAATTCTGTTTAAAAACACACTAGATATCATCCTTGCCCCACAACAGACCCCCCAATTCAGTAATGTAGAAGCGCTCCTCTGTAAACTACAGCTTAACAAAATCAAATCCTTATACATTGCCTGCATATACATCCCTCCAGGTGACAAGACTGATACCTTAGAAGATTTCCTACAATGGCTTTCATACAGTTACCCCCATGAAACCATGGTGTTAGGGGACGTTAACACTGATTGGAACAATTGTTCCTCTGAATCCCCTACCACCCACGTAAATCTTTATGGCTATACTCAACTCATATCCTCACCCACCAGGATAAATAAACCCAACTACAAAGGTAGTATCCTGGACCGGATACTTACCAACAACCACCTAGACCTGTATAATGTAGGTACCCTCCCAGATGACCTAAGTGACTATCTACTCACATCATTAAACATAAAGTAAATAACCACCACCATATTCTCTATAAAATTATCAGATCCCACAAGAACTTTAACCTCGTTGCCTTTCAGAATGAACTCAAAGCATGCAATTGGGCCATCCTAAAAAAATCTTTCACTGGATGATGCTGTAGCCTATTTTAATTCCAAATTCCTCACCATCCTAGACTCCCATGCTCCTATCCGCACCCTCAGAGCCAAAGCCAAGACAGTCCCCTGGCTCACGAAGGTAACCAGAACTAAAATTTTGGCAAGAAACAAAGCATGGGATAAATGGCTTACCTCTAAAGACCCACTTGACCATATTAAATTTAAACAGTTAAGGAATGACGCCAAGAAAGCTACACTATTAGACAAGAAAAACCACTACCAACACATTCAGCATAAACATCAGAACAAACCTTAAAAATTTTGATCAGGCATTAAGAAACTGCTCCAGCCTGGCCAAACCACCACTCCCACCCATCAGTTTCTAACCTAAAAACTCCAGAGGAAACTGCTAATATCTTTAGCAACTTCTTTACCAAGACCATCCAGTCACTAGCTAGCCAGCTACCCATCAACCCCTCGCAGAATTCCTCCCCAACCACCGCCCAACTACCTTTTAAATTCCAGCCTGTATCCACATCTACCATCAAATCCCTACTTACCAAGCTAAAGCCCACCACCCCTAGCAGCTGATCTCCTCCCACCCGATTACCTACAGAAAAGTGCAGAGGCCATTGCATATCCCATTTCAATTATCATAAACCGCACCTTGTCTGAACCTTATTGCCCTTCTCTCTCTCTGGAAGGTCTCCCATGCCATACCCCTTCTTAAGGGAGGTAACTCAGTAGACCTCTCTAACTACAGGCCAATAACCATACTATCACCACTGGCCAAAATAATGGAAAAATGCATCCATAACCAGTTAACCCACTACCTCACCCAAAATAAACTCCTGGCCAACTCTCAGCATGGCATTAGGCCTCATCATAGCACCACTTCAGCCCTCCTATCCTTCTCTAACTCTGTTAACATTAATCGAAACAGTAACAAACTAACCTCAGCTCTATTCCTAGATCTCTCTAAGGCCTTTGACATGGTCAGTCACCAGCTAATTATGCATACCCTGAAGCACCTGTCACTTAACTGTGGCCCTATTAAATGGTTCCAATCCTATCTGGCTGAGAGATAACAAGCAGTATTATGGAAAAATACCCTATTAATCTAGGAGTCCTCCAAGGGTCCATATTAGGACCCCTACTCTTCTCAATCTTCATCAACAACCTACCCACTATCACCCCAAGGCCACCTGCATTCAATATGCAGATGACTCTACACTAATCTGCACAGAGTCCTCCTTAACTGAGCTCAAGATCCTAACCCAGAATACTTTCAATGAGGTAGAAAAATGGTTTGCTGACTGTCAGCTTCTTTTAAACACCAATAAAACCAAGCTCCTAATCCTTTCCCCCCACTAGTAAAACCTCTTTGCCATTTTTTACTTTAACTTCCAACAACGGCACTACTATCTCCCCAGATACTCACACAAAACTCCTGGGGATCACAGTTGACAATACCGTGAAATATGACACCCATGTTAATCAATCAAATCTGTCAACAAAAAACTGGGCTCCCTCTATAGGATCAAATCTTTCCTCACCCCATTAAGAAGAACCACTATTGCCCGATCCCACTTACTATCCACCCTACTCTACGCCTCCCCTCTTTACACTAACTTGAATAAAGCCTCTCTCACCAAACTTGCTAGCTGCTATAACCAAGTTGCCAGATTCGCCACAGGCACACCCTCTACGACCCACCATTGTATCAACCTAACTCAACTAGGATGGCTTGAATGGCCTAGTCTTGTCCAATATAACCAACTCATTATAGCCCACAAAGTTTTATACCAACCTGAATGCACATCTGCATTAAATGATATCATTAAACCATATAGCAACCTGAGGTCCCTGCGCTCTGCTGACAAACTGCTGGTGCAAACGACTAAGAGCAAAAATGTGGCAGGGGACTCACTATTTGTGGCAGGGGACTCACTATTTGCCAGCTCAGTAGGTAAAACCTGGAACTCACTACCTGCTATACTCACTCTCCAACCCTCCCTAACCCTGTTCAAAAAAAGCCTCAAACACCACCTCCAATCACAATGGCACTGTCCCTGCTTAAACCCTGACTATCTACTACCTGCGGTTTGTGGAAACCCTGTCTAATCATATGCTGATAGAGTCTGTACTCTTAAGGGACCTAGTCCTAATATGAATGTCTTAACTATTGTTACCTTAGCGAAGTCAAACTTGTCGTCTGTATGATTGCACCTTACTGATGAATGTATTTTATATATATGTACGTTAGTGCCTTACTGATTAATGTATTTTACATGTATTTCCAAATGCCTCTATTGTCTTTATGTAACTGTACTTTTCAAACTGGAGATTTTCTCCCCGGGCCTCCGCTGAAAATGGACATATATCCAATCGGACTTTCCTGTAAACAAAAGTAAAATAAATAATAAATAAATAGAAAACTGCAGCAGTGAAAAGAAGAGCATTTATTATTTATTATTTATTTTATATGTCCTTCTGTTCACCTGCTGCAGAATTCTTTACTTGAGGGCGAATATCAGAGATCAAGAGGGAAGGGAGGAGTAAGGAGCAGAGGAACTCTCTATGAAACCATGTAAAATGGTTTTGGTAAAACTGGATGTTCTTCGTGTTTCACTGTTGCAGTCATCACATTAGGGTTATCCCTGCCAGGGTAGCCCTCGGCTGGCCCGAATACCAGAGGCTTAGTATTTCTGTGTCAGTTGCTGTTGCTTCAGGACTGATGTCAGTAGTATAAGGTAAGGCAGCCAACGCCATTACATCAGTCTTTATTGCCACGGAGCCTGAAGCAGAAACAGTTCGCACGAGTGCCGGTCGGCCGCTACATGAGTTTTGTCTTCCAAATTGAAGCTGAAGTCTTCTAAAACTAAGTACCCCGTTGGGGATCCTTTTTTCTTGTATTAACCAATGTTAGAAAAAGTTAACAATTGTATCACCTGTGGAAAGCAAATACCACACCGATACTTTCATTCTTACTGCGTCACTTAGGCCCAGACCACAACGTCCCTCACTGTCACATTTGTGCTTTGTTCAACACCAGAACTGTATGTCATCGAGCCCTTATTGTAGCTAGATATTTTTGCTTACAGTCCTCAAATTCCAATATGGGTTCGGTAATCCATCCGACAACAGATCTTCTGAAAAAACATAAAGATAAAGACAGAGACAGACCGCACAGGTCCAAACCTACTGATGCTTCTGTTAAGCTAGTCGTTAGTTCTTCGGTCCTCAGTGAGGTGCTTTCGCAGCCCCTGATGCACACTTCTGTGGATTCGCAGGCCACTACCGAGACCCCTTTGGAGTTCGGTATGCCGCAAAACTCTTCTTCGACTAAGGATCCTGCAGTTGTCTCTCCCTTGGATGGGTCCAGAGCCACTGAGCAGGCACCGGACTCCGAGCTCCGAGGAAGTACTTTGCACTACCGATTCTCGACACAAACCGACGATTTCTTTTGCATCTACCATTCTTTTGAAAACTACCGAGTTTCTAAGACCCAGGGTACAAACCACACCCAAGAAACTGACAACTCAGTCTCAGGCACCTGCTTCCTTGCCTCATTCTCAAATGCTTAAAATGGCGGAAGACCTTATGCTGAACAGGGAAAGCCAAGCTTCCCCTTCCAAAAGAAAAAGAGATCTGTCCCCAGTAGTTTTGCCTGAACAGCAGTCTGATGACTCTGATGCATCTGAATATGAGACATGCAACCCCTGTCTTCTTATGAGGATTCTGATGCAGAGGAATCCATTCCTTCAGCCTCTTCCCCTGAGGACTTTTCCTTTGGGAAAACCCTTCATACCTTCAGGGAGCATTTCCAGTGGGAATGTCAGGACTACCCTCAGTCTAAAAAGAGACTCAGGGAATTCTTGTGTCTTCCACAGCACAGACCCCCTGGCCATTCCTCCAGTCCTGGATGTTGTGGAGGATGTTTCCTGGAATCCAGCTTGACTCCTGACACTCTCCCTCCTGAACCCAGAAAACCAGACAGGTATTAGAGTCCCTGACTCATACAAATTTCTTTCTAAAAATCCTACTGCTGACCTTGAGGTAATTTCTCATGGGCCTAAAGGAATTAAAGCAACCTCTGCTGAGAATCCCACCCCCTCAGATAGGGATTCACGAGCAATAGACAGATGGGGTAAAAATGTATCTCCAAACACCATCATATTGGGTGACTTCAACTACCCGAATATAGACTGGGAACATTACTCAAGCCCTAACTTTCTAGCCCAACGGTTCCTGGAGTTCATAAATTCAAATGCCATGGAACAGCTAGTCACTGTTCCCACGAGAGGAGAAAATATACTAGATCTCATTGTCACAAACATGGGGACAAAATGCTCCACACCGGAAGTATATCCCTCATTGGTGAGATCTGATCATAAACTAATCTCACTGGAAATCCACATCCCGCCCCCACCCCAAACAAAAAAACCATAGTAAAGAACTTCTCTAAAGCAAACTTCACACTACTCAAGACTGGTGTGGTATCCTTCAAGGCCCCTGAGCCAGTGGAAACCACAACGAAGCCCTTACAAATGCCTTCTATGAACACCTCCAGGACTGCATGGATCAGGCAATCCCAAATAAAACCAAGACTCTTTCCACAAAGGGCAAACGTCCAGTCTGGTGGACCCCAGCCATTAACAAACTTTACAATAAGAGGAGAAAGCTATTACATGATAGAACAAAATCCATAAAAGGGAAGTCACCCTGATCATTATTAGTAAAAAATACGAGCACTCATAAAATCAACTAAGGCCAATTTTGAGAGAAAAATTGCCATGGATTCAAAGGACAATCATAAGGCCTTTTTCAGCTATGTTAGGAACCTGGGTGGAAACTCCCAGATATGCTCAGAATTAGTCCAAAATGATACAAAAATCACTGAACCCACAGACATTGCCAACATACTGGCAGACAGGTTCAGTGCAAACTTCACCCCCCTCTCCCCCCCCAAAGGGGAGATAACTATCCCCGCCCAGTGTAGCCTCCCGGGCATCTCAAATGCGCAGGTGGAAGGTGCTCTCTCTTAAGCTAAAACACAGCATCAATGGGACCGGATGGTGTCCCTGGCTGTGTGCTACACGAGCTAAATGAGGAATTAACCCCGCACATAAGGCAGCTGTTTAATCTCAGCCTTACCACAGGATACGTGCCCAAGGAGTGGCGTACGGCAACTGTGGTCCCACTCCACAAAGGCGAACAAGTCTAGTCTGCAAAGCTATGGAGAGGATCATAATGGAGCTCATAAACAAAGATATAGGGACTTGCAGACATTGGACCCGACCCAGTTTGGCTTTGTCAAGGGAAGATCATGCCTTTTGAACTTGGTCAACTTCTTAAACAGTCACCAAGGCCATTGATGAGGAAAGGCAGTCCATACAGCCTACCTTGACCTACAATACCCCACTCGGTATTGTAGAAAACAGCTTAAATGTAAACCCATATGCCACAAGATAGGTTGCAAACTGGCTTAAGGACAGAACCCACAGGGTTAGAGTTGCTGGCGCTGTGTCAGACTCCAAGCGGTCACAAGTGGTGTCCCACAGGGCTCGGTCCTTGGCCCCTATTGTTTGGCATCTACTTCAGAAGTACAGGCCAGCATGGGAGGACTTTGCTGACAAAGTTTGCAGACGACTGCAAACTGGGCCATAGTGGAAAGTGCATCGGACACGGATATCCTTCAGAAGGAACAGATAGCTGGTGCCAGAGCCATGGCCTGAAGTTAAACGCCAAAAAAAAACAAGGTAACCCCAAGCTACCATATAGGTGGCAATCCACTAAGCACAGAAGAGGTTATCAGGGACCTGGGGACCCAGGTTGACAGTGGCCTTTCTTTTGACACTCACATTGCTAAAGTGGTTAGAAAGACCTTCTACATTGCCCACCTGATCATGAAGGGATTCACATCCAGATCTAGTGAGGTCATTGTTCCCTGTACTCTTCACTTATCAGACCAATGATCGAGTACAATGCCCCATTCGGGATGTATCTCACCCGACATCTGCAGCAATTGGAGAGACCCCAAAAGTTCCTCACCAAAAGGATAAAGGGACTCCAAAATCTGTCATATGCTGCCAGATTGAAGAAACTCCAGCTCTATTCAGTCGCATACCATCTGCTCAGAGGTGACATGTGCCTGACATACAAGGCCATGTCCAACCCGAATTAATGGACATGCTCCACCTCAAAAATCCAAATCCACCAAAACCACTAGAGCAAGCGACTTAAACCTTAGCACGGATATAAATAGGACGTGCTGGAGGGATAGATTTATCACTCAGAGACTCCCTATGCTGTGGAATAAAATCCCGGTCCATGTGAGGCAGAGCACCTCGCTGACTCTGTTCAAGAGAAATCTAGACCTATGGATGGGAGATCGTAGGTTTACCCCGGGAATCATCTCTGTGTCACTGCTGGACAGATGCACAACAAACTAATGGGCACAGTATTTTTTCATATAAGGAAAAATTTGGGCTAGGCTTATAAATGCCTTAGGGCAGATAGCCTAGTATAAACCTATGAACCTATGAACCTATGAACCTAAAAGTATACACCTTTGTTACTCTTGCTATCAGAGCACTAAATTGCCAGTTCCATATGCTACAATTTCAGCAACATACCGTGGAACTCCTCAAACAAAAACTGTCTTCCTTTCCTGCTTGTGCAGAATCTAAAGATTTACAAGAGTTAATGCATTCTGCAAGTCAAGGGACTAAACACACCTTGCACTGTGGAATCAACGCCCTAGATGCTTCTTGCAGGGCAGCATTCACCAGTTCTGTCCTTAGAAGACATGTATGACTTAAGGAACAGCCCTTGCCAGACCATGTTAAATCTAAATTGTTGGATGCACCCTTGCACAAAAACAACTTATTTGGCATTAAGGCAGAAGAGGTCTTAAAAAGATGGAAGAAAAAGCTAAAATTATGCAGACAGTTAAGGATTTCTTACAGGTCCAACCACTCAGGTTAATCAGGAATTGCCCCTCCAAGCACTGGTCCTTTCCTGCTCCCACCAGGTCAGTTCAGCCCAGACCCCATGGAAGCAGACCCCCCCAGACAGCAGCAACAGGGAATGCAGAGATCAAAATAGTGGACTTGCTCCACTTCAAAAACAGGGAGTTCTAAGCCACCCCCTCATGGTAAGAACTCACAATAACTCTCCTCCCCACCCCCTCCCTCTGCCCACCTTCACTTACCCCTAGGAGGAAAATTCTCTTTTCATGCAAGCACCTGGGCCACCATTACCAATAACCACTGGGTCCTCAACATAGTGTCCCATGGATACAAATTTTCTTTCCACACCCTTCCAACTCGGTTCCCAGATCTACCTCCAAACCAGTGGGCAGAGGCACAAAAGCAAGTCTTTTCCCTGTTCTCTATAAGGGCCGTAGAGCACGTTCCTACAGAACAAAAACGCCAAGGTTTCTACTCCAGACTTTTTCTGGTACACAGAAAAGAGGGCACCTGTCACCCCATCCACGATCTATCTTCTAAACACCTTCCTGGTGATACCAAAATTCAAAACGCTCACCCTCCAGCAGCTGCTACCCATGCTCTCCAAGGATGCTTGGCTAGCCACCCTAGACCTAAAGGAGGCCTACCTCCACATTCCTATCAGGGAATCATGCAGGACATATCTGCATTTCAGGGTAGGATCTCTGCACTTCCCTTTGGCTTATTTACTGCTCCCAGAGTTTTCACAAAATGTCTGGCTCCAGCCATTGTCTTTTGCAGACAAAGGAAAATCCAAATTTACCCATACTTAGATGACTGCCTAATTCAGGCAGACAGCCAGGAAAATCTGCTCAAGCACCTGGCCTTTGTAAAATCCCTACTGACCTCCCTAGGGTACACAATCAACGAAAAGAAATCAAAACAAGTACCCACCCAAAGGATTATATTCCTGGGAGCAAGCTTGGACACAGCATCCCAGATGGCATTCCTTACATCAGAGAAGCAAACTTACCTGACAGCCTACTTCTCTCAACTAGCCACCAGACCCCAGTTATCTGCAAGGAAAATCCTGCAAGCTCTGGGGTTCATGGCATCTTGCATTCTACTCATTCCATATGCCAGACTGCATATGAGGAAACTAAAATGGTACCTTTGGTGTCAACACTTTCAAGACCTGGAAACTCTTATACCCATGATACCTTGCCTCAGAAAAGATGTTTTTTGGTGGGCAGCAGCTTGCTCCCACAACAAGGGACTATCCTTCTCACCACCCCTGCTACCCAGATCCTCACCACAGATGCATCACACTATGCCTGGGGTGCACACATGGATGGCAGCTGCATATAGGGCCAATGGAGCCCACAGCAAATCCATCTGCACATCAGCCAAAAAGAGATGATAGCTGTCCAGCATGCTTTGACAGCTTTCAAGCCCCTTCTCTCCCCAGGGGCTCTCTGAAACAGACAACACCACTGTTATGTGGTACATCAACAAGCAGGGAGGGACTCACTCCTACCCTCTGTGTAGGCTGGCCATGACCCTTTGGCACAGAGCCTCTGCCATGCAACTCCACCTGTTAGCACAATTCCTGCCAGGTTCTCTAAACTCTCTGGCAGACCACTTAAGCAGAAATCTTCTGGACCCATACGAGTGGCAGCTAGAAAAAAAACCCTTCACCCTAATAACTCAAAAATGGGGCACCCCGAAGGTCGACCTCTTTGCCTCCCACACCAACCATCAGCTCAGCAAGTTCTGCACCAGGGAGCATCACTACATGGCTTGGAAAGTGGATGCCCTGTCCTTCCCCTGGATTAGTCTATTGGTCTATGCCTTTCCTCCACTACCTCTCATCCCCAGGGTACTGCTCAAAATAAGGGAGGAAAAACCAAGGACAATTCTTATTGCTCCAGACTGGCCTCACCAGCACTGGTACCCACTGCTGTGCAGCCTGTCCCCACTGCCACCATGGTATCTCACTCAGACCCCAACCCTCCTAATCCAGAGGGAAGGAGAATTCATGCATACCCAATTGCAGACCCTCAGTTTGGCAGCTTGGCTTATTCCCTAACCACCAATCAATCTGCCAACCACAGTAAACAGATTCTAGATGTTATACATGAGGCCAGACCCCTCAGCACTAGAAAGTCTTATGCTGACAAATGGAAAAGTTTCTGCACCTGGATTCAGGCTAAGGGAGCTGATACAGCACAGCCCTTCCTCCCTCTCATCCTGGATTACTTAGCTGACCTGCTAGACAGTGGTCTCTATTTTTCCTCTATTAAAATTCATACCTCTGCTATCTCTGCTCATTTCCCCACTGTGCAGTCCCTTTTCTCACACCCTGTGATCAAACAATTCCTAAGAGGAGCTAGCAACTTGAGGCCACCCAGAAGAGCACCAACCCCAGCTTGGGACCTTAACTTTGTATTGGAAAAGCTCACCCTGCCCCCCTTTGAACTAGCATCTTCAGCAGAGCTAAAATGTCTCTCCTGGAAGACAGCTTTCATTCTGGCCATTACTTTAGCCAGAAAGGTCTCCAAGCTACAAGCACTCATGGCTGTGAAGCCCTTCATCATCTTCCATGCTGACAGCGTTTCCCTCAGGACTAACCCATCCTTCATGCCCAAAGTGGTATCCAGTGTGGATCACAACCAATCCATTCATTTGCCAACCTTTTTCCCTAACCCACAGAACAAGGGGGAAAGGATCCTGTACTCTCTAGATGTTCACAGACAGCTCAGATTCTATCTAGACAGGACTAAATCCTTCAGAAAGTCTGATCAATTGCTTGTTTGCTTTGCTGCATGGGCAGAGGGCAAAGCCATCTCCAAACAACCAATTTCCAAATGGATAGCACACTGCATCCATTTCTGTTACAAGCAACATGGAAAGCCTCCCCCTAAGGAGGTCAGGACTCACTCCACCAGAGCAGCCTCCACCTATGCAGCTTTCCTCAGAGGAGTCCCCACCAGGGACATCCTGGAGACTGCCATCTGGACATCTGTTCACACTTTCACCAAACACTACCACTTGCCTATCTTCTCCAAATCCAGGGCAGGATTTGCCTCTGCAGTCTTGCAGGGCATCCTAGCCAGACTCTAGTTTCCTTGACTGCCTCCACCCTTTTCCTCGGCTTTGGGAATCAACCCAAATGTGATGACTGCAACAGTGAAACATGAAGAAACACAGTACAGTTGTGTACACTTATCATAAATGTAGATGTTCGAGTGTATTCACTGTTGCAGTCCTGGTTTCCCTCCCTCCAGCTCCCTTCTCTCTCTCTCCTCTATGTGTATATTACTCACCCCTTGCAGGGGTATTGGTATTGGTATTTACTTTTTACCGGTGGTGATTTTCCCATCATAGCTTAGCTCCCTGTTGGGGGGCTCCTGACATTTGGGGCAAGAAAAACTGATGTAATGGCATTATCTGCCTGTTTTTATACCCCTGATGAGCTGACGTCAGTTCTGGAGCAACAGCAAGCAACGCAGAAATACTATGTCTCTGGTATTCGGGCTGACTGAGGGCTACCTGCAGGCAGTTAACCCAGCTGTGCTGACTGCAACAGTGAATACACTCGTACATCAACATTTATGGTAAGTGCACACAACTGTACTTTTGTTCACATACCAGAGTACAATCATGTTGTCAGTTAACAGTTTTAGTGTGCCTGGGGGAAGGAGAGAATGCAAGGTTTGTAAGGCTAGGAGCAATGCTTACATCTCCCTTATGCTGATGTGTTCCCTTTTCTATGAGACAGACCACCTCACTTGGACTGTAAATTTGCCCAGGGCCATGCCCCAACCAACGTCTGATGCGTCTGTGTAAAGTTCTTGGACTGTGGGTCTAGGGGGTGTAGAGGTAGTTCTGGGTTTAGTTGTACATGCCGGATCCACCAGAGAAGTTCTATCTTCAGGCATGGGATGATAGGAATGAGGTACTGTAGTGGATGAAAGTGTTGGGTCCAGACAGATCTGAGGAACCACTGGGATTTGCTTGTGTGTAGCCTTGCCAGGGGCACCATAGGTATGGTTGAGGTCATAAAACCTAGTACCCTGAGGAATTTCCTGGCAGTGATGTGGTTTAATGGGAAGAGTGATCAAAAGAAGGCATGAAGGTCATGTCTGTCTGGATTTGGCAGCCCAAAAAGGTGTTGGTCTTGGGAAGGAGTAAGAGTTGATTTTCCGAATTTTATTGTGAACCTAAGATTTCCCAGGAGGGTAATGGTAGTCTGTAGATTCTGTTGAAGAACCTGAATATTTGGGGCCTCAAAGAGCAGATCGTCCAGGTATGGGAAGATCTGGATACCCAGGTATCTGCAGCGAGCAATCACTGGAGCTAAACATTTTGTGAAAACCCTTGGAGGTGTAGAGAGGCTGAAGGACAATGCAGAGAATTAAAAATGCTATGAACCCAGAGAAAAAAATGTAAACATTTCCTGTACTTTGGGTGAATGTAGATGTGGCGATAGGCATCTTTTATTTTTAGAGAGGCTATAAATCTCTGTGGGAGAAGCAGAGGAAAAGAGGTTTGTAGGGTTAGCACTCTGAAGGATGGGACCTTTAAGACGTTATTGAGATGAGATGTCTAGGATTGGTCTCCAGGGGCCATCCTTTCTGGGCACTAGGATCATTCTTGAATAAAATCCTTTCCCTCTGGAGGTACAACGGACTCTTGAATGGAGCCCTGTTGCCACAAATCTGAGAACAGGTCAGGGAGGAGATGAAGTTGTTCTCTGGGAGGTTGTGGGATGCCATGAAAGGTGAGAATGAAGTGCTAAACCATAAAGTGTCCTTTTTGGATTATAGAAATGCCCCAATTATCTTGGGTTATGGTTTGCCAAGTCTTGAAAACATTTGAGAGGTGGAGGGAGAAGGGGTGGGGGAACATTTGCAGGATAGTCAGATACTCCCTGCTCTGTTTTTGTTGGGGTGGTGCCTGAGGGGCCCTAGTCCTCTCTGTTTTTTTACCTCCCCTAGAAGCTTTGCTTTGTTGGTGCTGAGAATGGCTGTGAACAAAGACAGCCTTGGAGGGGAAATTCCAATGGAACCTGGGTACTGGGGACACTAAAAGGGGCTTTACCTCTTTGAGTTCCTTAGACTTTTATTGTATGGTTTTGAAAAGGGCAGCTGCAGCTGGCCCAAACAAGGTTGTGTTGTCCAGAGGGATATCCATTAATTTGGATTTGAAATTGTACTGCAGTGGCTGAAGTCTACTCTATGAGAACCGTCTAAGTACTGGCCTGGTAGATGCTGGCCTAGTGAAGGCCTCAGTGGCATCATAGCTGCATTTGATGAAGTGTCTTTGTACTTGGAAAGAAGCTCCTAAAAGATTCAGGGCTAAAACACTTTTCCCCAGAATCTGGGAGGTCTGAGATTGCAGAAGTTGCTTGAGACATAAGTTCTAGGGAGTATTTGTCATGCGTCAGGTAGTTTATGGTTTTCAGTAGCAACAGAGAAAGGCTATTGGATCCACAGCTGGGTACCTAAAAAGAAATTGGCAGTCCTCAGGGACTTTGAAAAAACATTCTGGCTTTTTGGGAGCTGGAGCCTGAGCATCTGGGTTTTGAGATGCATGGTGGAAAGCATCCAAAAAGACTGGATGTAGTGATGGCACTGTAAAAGTTGGTAATACCTTTTCTGGATATCTGAGATTTGGGAAGAATCCCACCTAAAATGTTCACGCAGTTTCATGTTTCAAGTTTCCTTCATGGGAGAGTCTGCCCCAACTGACTCCTCCTCAGGGGAGATATGTATTCCTGAGGAGAGGGGATTTGAGTAGAGTAGTCTAAAGATTCTTCATCAGAAGAGGATTCATCTGAAGAGTCTAGGTCCCTAGCCCTTTTCTGGGAAAGCTGAGAGGTAGGCTTCTTAAGAGCCATGAAAGCCTGAAAAAAGACTCTGAGAGAAGACTGACAATCTGCAGGAGCTTCTTGTGCAATGGAGACATGCTTTGTTTTCTAATTTTTCTTTGCTGAAGAGACTGTCTTTTATAACATTGGTGATCCAGATGAATGCCTGAGTTCAAAGGTTTCGGGCTGGAGCCAACCAATAGCAGATGTTTCTGGTAAATCCCTAGATTTGGACATCTGTTCCACCTGTTAAGACAAGCTCGTGGCAGAAGTCAGGGCAACCTCAGAAGTGGGTTCGGCCTTTGACTCCATGCCTAGAATTGGATGTGCCTCTGGGTCAACAAGTGCCTCTGGAGATATGTCAGATGGGTGAGGTGCAGCAGAAGGCGTAGGCTGAGGTTTCCTGGCTTTATGCTTTGGTGGCACGGCTTCAGACCTCAAGGAACCCTCCATATGCTTAGTTAACAATTTTAGCCGTTGGTTTTCCAAATGCAAAGCTATTGATGAAAACCTGCTTCTAAGGGTCTCAGGAACGAACGACTGACACATACTGCACAACTTATGGTCATGATTAGGGCCTAGTGAAAAAGACACTGGGTATGGCTGTCCTTGTGTGGAATTTGTCTTCCACACTGGCACTTTCCTTTCTGGGATGACATGAACTAATAACAAAAAAAGAGATTTCCCAGCAGGGCACTTATCTGAAAGCAGAAGTTTGAAACACGGGAAACTGTATGACTGACAGTTGAAGTTGGTGTTCGGACTAGCATCAGAAAAGTTCTGAGGATAGTATGTGCATACATCTGTTTTGTGGCCTACATCCAACTGTGGCTAACTTCAGATGTACCACATAGCTTATAGTGGCAAAAGACTTTTGTATACTGGCTGACATCAGGGACCTTCTGGCAGGGATATTCCTCAAGTAAAGAGTACTGCAGAAAGTGAATAGAAGGACATCATCCATTGTTTGCATTGGATTCTCTGCCATTGCCCCATCAGAGGCTGGCTTGGACCTGAGTTTTCACCCATCCTCTGAAGCTTTTCAAATGTCTGCTCCAGACATTGAGGGGACCCACAGCTGATTATTCTGTGGGGCCAAGGGGGTTCCTCAAATTGTAGTCTGGGAAGAGATTCCTATTGCTGTCATTGAATTCTGCCAAGGGCTGCTGAGACACAGGGGTTTGTTAGGTTGGACATCACACTTTTCCCTTCAGCCAAGTCCCCTTATCTCTCTGCCATTCTGTCTCTCTACCCCCCCAAAACTGGTAACAGATCACCTCAGATTTTTGGGTGCTGTCTGTCATTCATCATGAATATTTCATGATATGGAAATCATGGTGCTTATATCATCCTAGGGTCATATTTTTCTCGGTTGCATGGCTCAGAACATTCATATGATGGCTTCTCTTCCTGCTTTCTAGTTTTTATCTATAACAATCTTCTTCCAGTCTTTTCTTCCTCTGTTCACTACCATGGCCAGGGAGTTTCTTGGATTCTAGGGTTTATGGCTTCCACCAATCACATGCTTCCTTTTGACAAACTCTATATGAGGAAGCTTCAGTGGTACTTCATATCAGTGTGGCTTCAACATTGCCGCCTCCTAGAGTTCCCTGTTCCTTTGCTTCCTTATCTCAAACTCAAGCTCCAGTGGTGGATTCAGCAAATTTCTCTCAATCCAGGACTACAGTTTCATGCTTCATTTCCTACCCAAGAACTGTTCATGGATGTCTCAGACCTGGGGTGGGGCACTTCTTGTGGCTGGTTGAAAGTTCAATGTCCCTCATGTTTATCAGCTGCCAGATGATGTCAGCATAAAAGAGATGATATCTGATTCTGTCTCTACAGGCCTTTCATTCCCCTTTCCTCCCTGGCCCCCTAAAAATCTTCACAGACAATACCACTGCAGTGTTAACAAGCAGGGGGGTACGAGGTCTTAACTCCTTCGCGGACTGGCTTTTCAGGCCTAGGATCTGTATAACAGTTATCAGGTGACTCTTCAGGCAGTTCACATTCCTTCAAAGCCTAATCTAGTGGCAGACTGTCCGAGCAGGTCTAGAATGTAGGCTTACGAATGGAAGCTTCACAGGGATGTGAACCTGGGCATTGTTCTTCGGTGGGGTATTCCTCAGGTAGATCTTTTTACCTCCCCTCTGAACAGACAGCTTCCTCTATCCTGTTTGAGAGTACCAAATCCTCTGACTTGGAAAGTGGATCCCCTGTCTTTCCTTTGAATGGAATGTTTCTGTATGCCTTTACTCCCCTTCTTCTGCTGCCAAGAGTTCTCCACAAGATCAAGCAGGACTCTCCCAAAATCTTGCTAGTAACTCCTTTTCATCCCAGACAGCACTAGTCTCCCCTTCTTTTTCATCTGGCCAGATGCAGTCACCACAAGTTGCCTCACCAGATGGGTCTTCTGACACAAGACAAAGGGATCTCTTATCCATCCTTACCTGTCCACTCTTCAAATGACACTGGATGATATGGCTTTGATCCCTTTAAAGCACCTTTTTTTCTGAGGACGTGCTTTGGGTTTTACAGCAGGCCAGGAAGGCCACTACCAGAAAGTCATGTATGTCAAAATGGAAATGATTTTCTGTTTTTGTGCCTGTCATGCTGTCAGGATCCCTTCTCACTAGGGGTTCCTCTGGTACTGTCTTATTTGTTTGGGCTGCTGCATGCTGGCTTGACATATTCTTCATTCAAGGCTCAACTGTCCGCTATCTCTGCTTGTCTGCCATTGAACCATTTGGCCTCTCAGTTTGAGGTCAAGCTATTTCTTAAAGCCATCCTTCATAACAGCCCTCCAAGAAAGCCTTTTCCTCCTCTTTGGGACCTCAGTTTTGTTCTTGAAAAACTGACTTGGGCTGCTTTTGAACCTGCTAGTTCAGCTTCCTTGAAAGAGCATTCTGCTGTTAGCTCTTACTTTGACCAGGAGAGTTTCTGAGCTTCAGGCTCTTTCTCCTTTTATATATATATTTGTTTCACAGAGACAGACTGTCTCTTCATACTAATCCTTTTTATGCCCAGTGTGGTTAATGAGTTGTCCCATAATCAGTCTATTCAACTTCCTTCATGTTTTTCCCTCTCCACAGTTCTAGCGAGGTTTTGCATAGTTTTGACTTGCATGGACAGCTCAGATATTTGGATAAAACGAAGGTTATTCACAAATCTGAGTAAGTTTTGTTAGTTTTCATCCCAGGGTTTGGGATTTGCTGTTTTCAAGCAAACCATCTCCTCGGATTTCTAGAACCATTTTATTTTGTTTCTTTCATGGAAGACATCGTTTTTTGTCTGTAAAGGCACATTCTTCTAGGTAGGTTGCCTCTTCTGGTGCCTTTTTCAAAGATATGGACACCAGTTCCTTTCTTGAAGCTGCTACTCAGTCCTTTGTTCATACGTTTACAAATTGGATGTTTCCAGGGGTGGAGCAGGCTTTGCCAGTGCCATTCTGCACGGGTCTGTAGAGGTCTCTTCTGTGCCTTCCTCCTCCCAGTCCATCATCTTAGTTTTTGTACTCTCCCTTCAGTGAAGAGTACTGCAACAGTGATAGGAAGAACATAGTACAGTTGTGTAAAGTCTTACCATAACAGTAGATGTCCTTCTGTTCGCTGTTGCAATGTTCAATCCCTCTGTTAAGATTCTTGTCTCTGTCTTTTCTTAATGTCCTGGGTAAGGGGTTTAATTTCCTTTCCCTTCTGAACTTTTTTCATTTGGTTTACATGTTCCACATTGTCCTGGGGGGTGTCTTTTATTCCTCTTGGGGAAATTCAGTTCTCAGTATTTACAATTGTACATCACCTTTATGCCCTATGCCTGACACGGGGAGCAAAGTTTGATGTACTGTGCCTATAAACTCTAAAAGCTTTGTTTAACTGGTCAGATGTGGGCTATCCGTGGCAGGAGATGCTTTCAGTGAAGAATACCATAACAGTGAAGAGAAGGACATCTACTGTTATAGCAAAATTTTGCACAACTGTTCTTTGTTAGCTTTGGAGGATTTGTGTGTCGTTTTACTGCAATTTTCCCGATAGTCAGCCAGTTATCCCTGAAAAGGCAGATATGTTGTATAAAGTTCTCAGTATTTTAAGTTTTTATACAGTCTTCCCAAACCTGATCCAGAAGCTATAACTTTAGTTAATACTTCTGCTGCTAACCATTTAGTTAATTCTAATCCTACCCTTTCTGGTATGGATGGGAAGATTATTGATAAGTTTGGAGAAAACTGTATGCTTTTGCAACTTTGATTTTAATAGGAACCCTTGAGTTCCAGGCCTCAGTTTCTAATTCTTCAGGATAGATGCACATGTTCTTCCAAGCCTTCTTCCTCAACTTCTTCCTTAAGGTCAGTCAGATCCACTCAAACTCTCACAGAAGCAGACATGGACAGGACAATGAGGAGTTTCCTTCAGACTCAGATTCAGTTGGGGTTCTGCCAGCACCAGCCACCATGGGATCTGAGTGACATCTCTTACTCTGTAGGTCTTTGATAGCTCCTTCCCCGGTCCATCCTCCAGGATTGGAGACCTTGGATCTGTCTTTAATCCAAGGCAGTTTTGTATCAGAGCCTAGATTACATTCTTCCTTGACTCTGAGTTCAGACAAAGTTGGCTCCAGCACACTCAGAGCTGTCAGATTCTCTGAACTGGACTGCTACAATTGGCTCTGAAATCTTTGCATCCCTTTCTCCCATTAGGAGAGGATTATCCATGGAAGGAACCAGACACTGCTGAACCTATCCCTAAGAAGACTGATAAATTTTTGTTCGCTTCTAAAGATAGACTCCATTGGAGTAAGGGTCCTCTTGTAGATTCCACAGTAGTGGTGGCTGACCCTAAGAAGGAGCTGGCAGAAGAGAGCTCCTCTGTCCATTCACCCAACAGAGAGTTACATGCATTGGACAGATTTGGGAAGTGTGTATATACCTCATCTACTTTTCAGTGAGAGTGTTGAATTACCTGGCACTTGTCACCCATTTCCAGAGAGATTTGACCAAGGAGATCACTGTATTTATTTATTTATTTGTTTGTTTGTTTGTTTGTTTGTTTGTTTGTTTGTTTGTTTACCAGGAAAGTCCACTGGGCCTAACAGAGCCCATTTTTGGTGAAGGCCCAGAGAGAAAAGCTCCAACAAGAACATAGATGCAGAAAAAAAATGAAACGTTAATTGGTACAGAAGTAGAAACAGTGCTACACATAGTGATTACAGTAATATATACAGAATATATACATAAGTCAGGAATTTAGTTGGTTTGATTACAGTGACATATACAGAATATATAAATAAAAGCAAAATCTCTTCCAAGGACACTGTCTGTGGATCATAGAAAGGCTGCTGATTCACAAATGGCTACACTACAATCCCTTTACAATGCCACAGTGAGCCTTGTCACTAATTCTACAGAGGGTGCACTAGAGCAGCTGGTAGAGGCATTTCCATTAGGAGGCACACCTGGATGAGGCTTTGTGATCTTTGCAAAATATTTCAAGGCCTCTTCCATCATTGCCTTGTATGATGGATTAACCTTGTTTGGTCTAAAGTAAAAGAAACTATCTCCAGAACTGAGAAGGAAGGTAAAGCCCTCTCTGCTATAGGGATCAAATTCTCAACACCTCAGTGGGCTTTCTTTATAAATCAGAAGGGGGGAGTAAGAGGATGTGGTTTAGTAAGTCCCAGGAGATTGCATCAGACACTTCTGGAGAAACAGATCCCCAAGGCAAAGGGGGAAACTCTCATAATGGATGTCACCCAAAAGGCAGAGGCGGTCCACAAAATCAGGGCTTCTGGGGACCTTTCTCAGGGAAACCTTCCCAGCACTCCTGAATGTTTGCCCTACTGTTGTACCCTGAAGACAATTGGGAGTGGATATCTTTGCACCCAACAAACTGGACACTCCCCTGTCAGGACATATGGGTGCAGAGGATAGTAGCTGGAGGCTGTATCATACTTTTCCATACTCCTCCATCACTTCAGAAAATAATTTCTGATGGTCCACCCTCACGGAGGGAAATAGTCACTTCAGAAATAGAAAAGCTACTAAGAAATCAAGTGAACCAAGAGGTCCCACCAGACCATTAAGGATCCAGAATTTATTCAAGATTCTTTTTAGTGCCAAAGAAAAATGAGAACCCAAGACCAATTTTGGACCTAAGTTGACTAAACAAGTTTGTGAACAAATATTCCGGATGGTTATGGTTAAATTCAGTCTTCCATTACTAAGAAAAGCCAATTGGATGTGTTCAATAGATCATCAGGATGCATCTTAACATATAAAGATGGACAGACACTCCAGAAAATATCATTGCTTCCAACTGGGAGCCAGTCACTTCCAATTTGGAGCACTGTCCTTTGGGCTCACTACAACTCCCTGGGTGTTCAAGTGTTTAGCAGTGATAGCAGCTCACATATATCTGCAGGGTTTCTGAGTATTGCCATACCTGGATGCCTGGCTCATCACCAGTCTTACCAGGAATCTCCTCTTTCAAGCCAGGGACTCCTTGCTCCAACTCTGCATGAACGTAAAAATCACAGTGAACTTAAAAGTCCAGATTACAACCAGTTTAATCAATGGAATTCATCAGACTAACTTTCAAAACATGATCTCAAATAATGAAGCCGCCTCCTTCAAGAATCTTATCTCTTTACCAGCAGGCCCCAGAACTTATGTCCTACTAAAAGGCACTATCAAGACTAGTCTTTTAGGTCCCAAGGCTGCTGCTTCAATTACTTTATTGCCACTGGCCAGATTTTTCATGTGTGTCCTTCAGTGTACACTGGCAGTTCAGTGGTCAGTCAGATAATAACCCATTTCCTTTCCATTAAGTCTAACAAACATTTGTAGGACACACATGCATTGATGGCTAGAGTCTCCACTTGTTACACAGGAATGACCTTTCATTCTGCTCTTTCTCCAAGTCACATTGACCACGGATGCTTTCCAGCTGCAGTGGGGGGTGGGGGTCATCTGGTAAAGACAGTCCATAGCATGTGGTTTGAGACAGAAGCCAGTCTTCCCATCAATATTTTGGAGTTGAGAGCAATCTTGCTAGTGTTCTGGTATATCAACAGACTTGGAGAAACCAGATCTTATCCTCTGATCTGAAGTAGTTAACTTCATTTATCTGCAACCTGTGGGTATTTGGATCCATATTGATCTGAGCTGGCAACATTTTATCAAGCATCTACTCCAAGCTTCTTCCCTTACCCATAATCCCTCACCTCTCCTACCTTCCCTCAGATCTTGTTTGCTGCTTCATGCGTATGCATCGTGGTCTCTATAACACTAAGTTGGGTGTAGTAAGTGGAACTTTTGATACTTAAATTAGTGTGTGAGAGTAATTGTTTGTGAGCAACCCTTCCTCCCCTTCGTCTTGTCTTTGGCTTGTTAAAAAAAAAAAAAAAAGTAGTTTAGAAAGTTTGTGTTTTGTAGAGTAGGCCTAGCCAACCCCTGTGTGTGTGTGTGTCTAGTTTAGCGTTTGGCTGAGTGGAGTGTGTTATGGCTGACCAGCCTAAACCAATATTTAAAAAATGCACAGAGTGTGGCCACAAGCTTTCACTGGCTGATGGCCACACTCTGTATGTTATTTGCCTGGGCATTCCCCATCTTAGTCTGCCATGTGCCGTGTGTGCAGGGTTCAACCCCAGGGCCCTAAAAGAGAGGAAGGTGAAACTGTTAGCCAACGGCCTGCTACCAGTTTCTGCTTTACATACGATGGCCTCGACATCGGCTCCTGTAGCCGACCAACCCCCCCCCCCCCAGGCTGGGACTCAACCTCCCTCTAAGCCTGCTGAGGTGGGGCAAAATCTAAGGATAAGGACAAGAAAGAGAGAGATTAAAGGGTAGAGAGACACTGCAAGTGATCTCCTGAGCAGGAGCCTTTTCCCAGTCCACCTGCGAAAGTTGTTAGGTCCACTTCTCCTCGGCTCCATTCCCTGAGGTTCTCCCCAGAGCCGATGGAGCCTTTGGACCAGAGGCCTTCTTTGAGGTAATCTCACAGGGCCAGATCCAAGTCGGTTGCCTCCTCGCGGTCGACTCGGAGTCTGTCAGAGCTTGACATGGACAGGATGATGCGGAGATTCATTCAGACCCAAATCCAAATGGGAGTCTTGCCAGGCCCCTCTCTGGCCAGAGAGGGGACCTCTATGCCCTTCTTCCATCCTATCTCTCCCTCCCAGATCCGACCAGTGGTTTCAGGGTTTATGGGTCCGAGGATCCTCAGAGCTGGGGGTTTGGCGCTGACGGTTCCTCCAACCTCGACGCCGGCCATTACCTTGAGTTCCTTGGATCAGACTTGTTCAGATCTGAGCAACTCTCAGGGCCGAGAACAGGGAGACAGATCCGAGGGAATGGAGATGTCTTCGGCTCCAACTTTGTCAGATCCGAGCCGTTCCTTCAGAACTGTGGCTTCCTTGGCCTCAGCCCCGATCCTCATGATGGAGCCGGGGAGAACTTCTTCCTTGTTGGTTGTCAAGGAGGTGCACTCTCCTTTGGCCTTCGACGTGGTGGAGATGATTCTCTCCCAGGGATTGAGACCCCAGCCCATTGCCTTGGACTCCGGCCAGGCTGCCTTGGATTTGGTCATGACTCCCATCAGCTTGTCCCATGGACATCCCATGCCAGAGACCCCCCAGGTGGATCCCATCGTGGAACCCCCCGTGACTTATGAGCCCTCTTCAGAGAGTCCCACTGAGGAGGCCCCTCATAATCATTCATGTAAGAGGAGGCACATGGACTCCCCCAAGTCCCTCACAGAAGATACTGGCTTGGATGAAGGTGAGGGTTCCCCCAGGTCACCTCCCGAGGATGTCTCCTTTGGAGACATCATGGAAATCCTCCACCAGAGGGGAGGTTGGTCAGCCCCAAAACCTTCAACAGACGAGTCAGTATTCTTGGAGGCCTTTGGCATGGGCCCATCTACATCCTGGGTGTCCCCTCCTGCAGATCCATTAGTGGATCTTATTACCACGCGGGCATGGAAAGAGCCTGACACCATAGGGCCAATACCCAAATGCCCAGACAGGATCCTTTTTCCTCCCATAAACAGACAGGTCTGGTACAAGGGATCCCCTGTGGATGCTATGGTGGTGGCAGCTGCCACCAAGAGAGAATTGGCTCAGGAAAGTTCTTCGGTCCACCCTCCAGACAAAGAGTCTAGGGTGGTGGACCACTTTGGGAAGCGAGTCTTTTCTTCAGTGACGTTTTCCATACGAGCGCTGAATTATTTGGCACAAATCATTCGACTCCAGCGAGACCTGGTCACGGAATTCGCTGTGTCACCCCCAGAGTCCTTGTTGCCAGTGGACAAGCAGCTGTTCTCAGTGAAAATGTCGACTCTGAAATCCGTTTCAAACACGTCCATGCATCTTCTTTCCCATGCCATGGAAGGAGTGGCTAGGGCAGCTGGGACTGGCGTAGCTATGAGGTGACATGCCTGGCTCAGACTCTGTCAATTTGCAGACCCCTTCAAGGCATCTTTCGCAAATGCTCCCTTTGATGGTTCCTCCCTTTTTGGGAAGACAGTTCATGACACCTTAGTCCAGAGCGAGAAGGATGGGAAGAGTCTATCTGCTGTTGGAGTCTATTTCTCTAGCCCTCAAAGATCCTTTTCTAGGAATCAGAGAGGGCAGAAGAAGATGTGGTTCCGAAAATCTCAGTTTTCCCGGGACACTCAGGACAACTCATCCCCTAGAGGCAGAGGGGGACAAGACAGACGCCACCCCAGAGGCAGTGGGGGTCCGAGGAACTTTGGGTCTGAACCCTGAGGGGTTGCCCAACTGTCTTACTCTGGAGACCGTTGGGGGAAGATTGTCATTGCACCTAACAGCTTGGGAGTCCATCACGACAGACCATTGGGTGCTCCAAATAATATCCAGAGGCTACTCCATCCTGTTCATTGCTCCATTCATCCAATCAAAGCACCTCCTGGATGTTCCACCCACTCAAAGGGAGGCCACAGCACACGAAATTTCAAAGCTGCTTTACAATCGGGCCATCAAACCGGTCCCCCCAGATCAGTCTGGATTAGGCGTTTACTCCAGGTTCTTTTTAGTGCCAAAAAAGACAAGGGACCTCAGACCCATATTGGGTCTGTCAACCCTGAACCTGTCTGTAGCCAAGAAGAAATTCCGGATGGTCACCTTACAGTCCATTCTACCTTATCTCTGAGAATGCGACTGGATGTGCTCGATAGACCTCCAGGACACTTACTACCACATCAAGATTTGCAGAAGCTCCAGGAGATTCCTTTGCTTCCGACTGGGAGCCAATAATTTCCAGTTCAGATCCCTACCCTTTGGTCTCACCACAGCCCCCAGGGTGTTTACCAAGGTTATGGCAGTAGTAGCGGCTCACGTGAGGCTTCAGAGAATTCAGGTGTTTTCTTACCTAGATGATTTGCTCCTCACTGCTACCACCAAGCGTCTGCTTTGCATGGCCAGAGACTCCTTCCTGCATCTTGCAGTCAATCTATTGATTATCATCAACATCTCCAAGTCCCACCTGAACCCGACACAGACCTTGGAATTTATAGGGGCACAGTTGGGCACTCTACAATTACAAGCTTTTCTCACTCAGAACAGGGTCAAGAACCTACGGGCCCATGTGTCAATGATCCTCGGCCCCAGGACACTGATAGCAAGCAACATTCTCCGAGCCATAGGCTCCATGGCTGCACCAATTTCAATTCTTCCATGTGCACGCCTTCACATGAGGGTGCTTCAGTGAACCTTGGCAGTTCAGTGGTCTTGGTTAGACCTCCCCATGGACTACCCTATACGGATCAGCAGAGCCTGCAAGATTTCTCTTCTTTGGTGGCTCCAGTCACCGGAAATCTTGGCAGGTCTTCCATTCTTAACATACCCAGCCCAAGCCACAATGACCACGGATGCCTCCCAGCTCAGGTGGGGGGCACCTTTTGGGAAGAACGGTCCAAGGCACATGGTCCTAGACCGAGACCAGATTGCATATCAATGTTCTGGAGATGAGGGCAGTGCTTTTAGCGTTGCAAGCCTTTCACACTGTTCTTCCCCCGGGACGATTGCAGTTCAGTCAGACAGCATGTCCATTTTCTGATACATCAACAAACAAGGAGGGGCCAGATCTTACCCTCTCTGCCACAAGGCCATGAGAGTGTGGGAGTGGGCGATTTCCACTAGTCTGTTTCTGATTCCAATACACATCCCAGGACGCGCCAACATTTTAGCGGACAGATTGAGTCAGGTTATTCTAATGCCATACGATTGGTCTCTGAAACAGTCAGTAGCGGAGGAGATCTTCCTAGCGTGGGGTCACCCTTCCTGCAATCTCTTCACATCTCCTTCCAACGTGAAGTGCAGTGAGTTCTTCACTCTGATCCCCTCCCCAGGAGACTTCCCTAGAGATGCTCTAGTCCATGCTTGGCCCCCAGGGTTACTTTATGCCTATCCCCCGCTATCTCTCATTCTGAAGTTTCTTCAGGAAGCTTACTGACTGGGGTGCAAATTGATCCTCATTGCACCATTCTGGCCTCAACTGTGGTTCCCCTTCCTCTGGTCTCATGCTCTAACTCCTCCACGGATGTTGGATCCCAGCCCGGATCTCATATTCCATCCCTCGGGCATCAAACCGCCCGACCTGGACAGCCTCAAGCTGATGGCTTGGTTGCTCCAGTTCCCTTGATCGCTAGGACTCCCGGTCTATCATCTTCGGTAAACAGTATTCTGGTGGCATCACTCAAAGCTTCCACTAGGAAAATTTATCGCATCAAATGGAAACGCTTCTCAGAGAAACATAGATCCATTTACAGCCCTGGTTCCTGCAGTGTTTTAGTTTTTGTCCTATATTTTTCAACAAGGGGCTAGTTCCTCCACAGTGAAAGTACAACTGGCAGCCATATCTAATTTTCATATCGGCGAAAATTTGAATGCTCTGGCCTCTCTCAGATTCTGCAAGGCCTTTCTAAAAGGTATTTTTCTCTTGCATCCTCAGGTTAAGAATTTTGTCCCTCCTTGGGACCTTACTCTAGTTCTGCAGGTATTGGTGACACCCCCTTTTGAACCAGCAGCGTGAGTAGACTTAAAATTCCTGTCCTGGAAGACCGCCTTTTTAGTGGCCGGTACCTTGGCTAGAAGGGTTTCTGAGATCCAAGCTTTGTCTGCCGTGCCCCCCTGCTTGATCTTTCATAAAGATAGGGTTTTGCTTCGCACAAACCCTTCTTTCTTACCGAAAGTAGCTTCTGAATCTAATATTAACCAGATGATTACTCTGCCTGTGTTCTTTCCAAATTTCCAGAACAAGGGTCAATATAAGCTTCACTTGCTAGATGTTCATAGACAGCTTAATTTCTATTTACATATGACTAAACAATTTCGTAAGTCTGACCAATTATTCGTGTCCTTTTCTAGACCCTTTTTGGGCAAGGCCATTTCCAAGGTCTCCTTAGCCAGATGGATTACACAATGTATACTGCAAGTCTATAAGGATAAAGGTCTGTCCCCACCTGGTCCTGTTAAAGCTCATTTTACCAGATCTATGACAACATCTGCTGATTTTTGGTCTAGGGTTTCTCTGGATGATATCTGTGCAGCAGCGACCTGGGCAAGGTCACATACATTTATTTCTCATTATAAGTTGGATTTGATCTCTAGAGGGAGAGCATCCTTTGGCTCTGCGCTGCTCAGGAATATCCTTCCATGAGAGCCTCCCAGGAGTTTTGGTAGCTGGGGACTCTGTCCCACAAGTTGCAGATAAATGAAGTTAACTACTTCAGATAAAGAACTTATGTACTCACCATAAAGTTTCATCTGGGTAGTTATACTTCTTTTTCTGCAACCATCCCTCCCTCCCTCCTTCCCCCGAACCTGTTCTAGGTTAACGTTATTGAGTTGCTAATAGTTTGGTTAGTGGCAAACTCAATCTGAGGGAAGGTAGGAGATGTGAGGGATTATGGGTAAGGGGAGGAGCTTGGAGTTTGGAGCAGATGCTTGATAAAATGTTGCCGGCTCGGATCCAATATGGATCCGAATGCCCACAGGTTGCAGAAAATGAAGTATAACTACTCAGATGGAACGTTATGGTGAGTACGTAACTTCTTTTTTCAAGAGGCCATGAGTGTGGCAACGGGTAATATCTTCTTGCCACTTTCTAATTGTAACTCGTATCCCAGAGAGGGACAGGTTGAGCATGTCCATCCTGCTCCCTCATGAGTGGTCCCTCAACTTATATTGGACTGACTTTGTTGCGATCTTTTTGCCTGTCCCCACAACACAAAATGCAGCAAGTTTTTTGTTCTAATCCCCTGTAAGGGGGAGCCCCCTCGGAATGCTCTAATGCATCCTTGGCTCCCAGGTCTCCTTTAGTTTTTCCTCCTGACACCTCTGATTCCAAAGTTATTACAGGATGCATCAGCAGTGAAAATCAAGGTAATCCTCATAACCCCTTAATGTCCTCAACAGGTGTAGTTTCCCTTCTTTTGGCCTCATCTAATTCACCCATCTTGGGTTCTGGGCTCAGACTGTCATCTAGAAGGTTCTGAAAACTTCAGTCAGTCACCACAGACTCCTCAGACTTTGCTTAGAGAGCAGTTTCAGGAGTGATATAAGTGCAAGGTATGTGGGACACCAAGGACAGATGCAAGCACATAAATATAAGAGATGCTGGCCCTGATCAATACATTCTCACCCTTGGGGTCTAACTCACCTGAATATTCAATCCCTCAAGCTAACTGCATAGTTTCTCCAATTCCAATGATGGTTCAACATTCCAGCTTGTCATCTCCAGTACAAGAACAGATGCACGCATATAAATATAAAAGAGGTGCTTGTCCTGATCAAAGCTATTTAATTCTCTGAATCATCTTTGGTCCCAGGGACCTTTGCAAGTTCTTACAGACAGTACCACAGTCATATGGTACATCGACAAGCAAGGAGGAACCAGGTCATACCCCCTCTGCAGACTAGGCATGTTAGCTTGGAATAGTTTCACAGCACAGTCTCATTGTACAGGCATCCTACATTCTGTCAGAGCAAAATTAATTGGCAGACACTCATAAATGGAAACTAGATCAGGGAGTCTTCCAAGATTTTATCCATCTGTGGGGAGTTCCTTAAGTAGACCAATTTGCCTCCTCTCTACAGGGAAGTTTGGTACACCCCGACCCCAATCAACCTCGGTTGACTGCCTGGAAGATATGTTCTTAATTCCCTTTAGGCACCTGTTTACTGAGGACATGCTACATGTACTAGTGGAAGCAAGAAAGCCTGCTACTAGAAAATTATATATTAGTAATTAAAAAAGATTTTCTAGCTGGTGCCAGCAACATAATCGGCACTGATTCAAGGCTAGTTCTTTGTTTTTACACTATTTGTGTAAGTTACACATGGCCTTTCTTACTTCTCCATCAAGATTAATTTATTGGCCATTTCAGCATGTCTGCCCATGGATCCTCTTTAAATGCAGGTTCATATCAGAATGTTATTGAAAGGGTTTTGAATAAAAGGCCTACAGGAAAACCAGTGGTCTCTCCTTGGGCTCTTAATTTTGTTAGAAAAGCTGACACTTCCTCAATCTGAGCCAATTAATCTCTCTGTCTTGAGGTTCTTTTCATGGAAAACAGTTTTACTGATTGTTCCACCCTCTGCAAGAAGGATATCTGAGTTACAAGCTCTTATGGTGAGTCCACTCTATCTCATTTTCCACAGAGACAAGGTTTCATTGAGCGAGTACAGTTGTGTAAAATCTTGATGTCCTTGCCTTCACTGCTGCAGTATTCTTAACAATATGGGATTCCCTGCTGCGGAAGCCTGATGTCCGGCCAGTCTTCCAAAGACTTTTGAATTTAAAAGGTATGCAGAATGTCACCATGCACTCCCTGTGTAACGTAGGATATAAAGGTGGTGTTCAGGCTTACCAAAAACAGAACTGATTGTCCCAGGAGGAACACCAGTCCAAGGAACCCAAGAGGTAATGTGTACATCCAGGAAGGTAAAGAACTAGGGGGATAGAGGGAGGGAGCGAATACTGCAGCAGTGAAGGCAAGGATATCTACCATTATGGTAAGATTTTATACAACTGTACTATGTCCTTCCATTCACTGCTGCAGTATTCTTAGTGTGGGAGAGTGCCAAATCTCAAGAGGAAACTTTGGAGGAGGAAAGGGCAGAAGAGTCCCCTAAAACAACATCAAGAACTGAACTAGCAAACCCAGCGCTAGCTATAGAGATACCATCCAACTTGTAGTGCTTGGTAAAGGTATGCACAGAAGTGCAAGTAGCTGCTTTAAGAATAAAATTATTATCTAAGGCTTTCAAAAAAGCACCAGAAGAACAGCTCTAGTAGAATGAGCCTTAACTGAAAAAGGAAGGGTCTTGCCATGAAAAGTGTAACAAAAAGAAATAGCCTTAGAAATCCAAGAATAAATAGTTTGCTTGGATACAGCAAGCCTCAAAGATCTAGGATGAAAAAAAAAAACAAATAACTGATCAGATTTTCTTATAGCCTTGGTCATATCCAAATAAATTCTAAGTTGCTTATGCATGTTCAAAGTATGCATCACCCTCTCACTGTCAGTTTGGGGAGCGGGGAAAAAGTAGGCAGATTAATAGACTGATTCAGTGATAGCTCATTAACCACCTGTGGCATAAAAGAAGGATTAATGGCAAGGAGACACTGTCCTCATGAAAAATCAGAAAAGAAGGACAAGTCATAAGCCTGCAACTTAAACACCCATCTGGTAGAAGTAAGCTTGAACAAAATAACATTTTTCAGTAACAATGTTGCAAGGAAGCTGAAGCAGCAGGATCAAAAGGAGCCTGAGTCAGCTTCTCCAAAACAAAATTAAGATCCCAGGGAGGAGGAACAGGCTTTCTGGGAGGTCTAATATTAAGGATGCTTTTAAAAAATTCTCTCACCTCAAATCTAGCAGCTAAAGGAGGAGAAAAAGGCAGACAAGCAGAGATAGCTGAGCATTCAGCAACTCACACAAATAAGAGAGAACCAAAGAAACATCTACAGTAAGTGGGTCCAGGTTACGAGAGAGAGAGAGACACCAAAAAGAAAACCTCTTCCCTTTGGATAATTAGGATTTCCTAGTCATAGGTTTTTCTGGCCTCCTGCAGGACTTGCAGCATGTCCTCAGAAAAATAGTGTCAACAAGGAATCAAAATTGTATCACCCACCGTTTCAGTTGAAGCATGGACAGGTGGGGATGGATAAGTGATCCCTTGTTTTGCGTGATTAGATCCACCCTGTGAGGTAACTTGTGATGATTGCCCCTGGCTAGATGCAGAAGAAGAGGGGAACCAGTGCTGTTGCTGCCAAAAGGGAGTCACCAACAAGATTTGGAGAGCATCCTGTTGGAGTTTGAACAGGACTTTCAGAATGAGAGGAAGTGGAGGGAGTGCATAAAGAAACATCCCCTTCCAAGAGAATGACAGGGCATCCACCTTGCATAGCAGAGGATCTGGGACTCTGGCACAAAATAGAGGAAGTTGCCAGTTCAGAGGAGAGACAAAAAGATCCAGCTGAGGAGTACCCCACTGGTGGATAATGTCCAGAAACACATTCCTGTGAAGCATGCATTCATGGAACTGAGTTAAGGACGTGCTCATAGTGTCTGCTACAATGTTCCAACCAGAAAGAATGTAAGCTGCCTTGAAGAGTCACTTAACAGCAAGATCCCATACCAGAAGTGCCAACTGGCAAAAAAGATAAGATCTTTTTCCGCCCTGTTTGTTAATATACCACATCACTGTGGTACTGTCTGCGAATACCTTGAGAGGCCCTGGAGAAAAGAGAGACTGAAAGGCCTGAAGAACCAGCAGGAGAGCTCTCATCCTTTTGACATTGATGTGCTCCTTCTGCTGACAAGGCATGCACACCCCTATACCTTTTTGAGGTCAAAATGCGTCCTCTCATCCCATGTCTGAGGCGTCCTTGAGCAATTCCTGAGAGGGAAGATGGGGGGTGAAGCTGGACCCCTGGATTCTGAGACAACTGCTGAATCTACCAGAGAAGTTCCTGTCTGAGTCAAGGAAGAAGAGGAACTGTAAATTCTACAGGATGAGTATGTTGAAGCCACACTGACTTCAGAAACCACTGAAACATTCTCATATGAAGTTTGGCCAGAGGGATCATCAGATTGTTCGATGCCATGAAACCCAGAACTCTCAGAAACTCCCTGGAGGTAATGGAAGCCAGAGGAAGAAGAGTGTGAGAGAAGGAAATGAGAGTGAAGGCCTTTGGAGGGGGCAGGGATGCAAGCATTGGGAATGTCTGAATCCTGTAACCCAGAAAAGCATAATCCTGAGAAGGAGTCAGAGAAGGCTTTTTGAAATTTACAGAGTACCCCAGGCTGTGAAGAAGGGATATGGTGAAATGAAGATTTTGCAAAAGGGTCTCTGGAGAAGAAGCCTGAATCAACAGGTTGTCCAAGTAAGGAAATATTTGGATCCCTTGAAGTCTGCAAAAGGCAATTACAGGAGCAAAGCACTTGGTGAACACCCTTGGGGCAGTAGAAAGGGTAAAGGGCAAAGCAGAGAACTGAAAATGTCAGGAAGCAACAGAGAAATGCAAAAACTTCCTGGAAAGAAGATGGATTGGAATATAGAGATAAGCATCTTTGAGATCCAGAGACACCATATAGGGCCGAGGGAGCAAGCGAGGAAACAGAATCTGAAGGGGCAACATCCGAAAGGAAGGTACCTTTAGAAAGTATTTAGATGAGAGAGGTCTAGAATAGGTCTCCAAGTGCCCTCTTTTCTGAGCACTAGAAACAGTCGGGAGTAGAACCCTTCCCCCTTTGAGTCACAGGCACCTCTTGAATAGTACCTTGAAACAAGAGCTCTTGAAAAACCTCTGGTAAAAAGGGAAGATGTTTCTGAGGAGGCTGAGGAATGCCCATAAAAGGAGATGGGATTTCCACACCATAAAGTACCCCTGACGAATGATTGACAGAGCCCAAGAATCCTGAGTGATCTGAAGCCAAACCGGGAAAGAAAGAGAAAGGCAAAGAGAAAAAGGAATGTGACTGAGATGGGACTGTCAGTCACACAGCACCTGGTTTGTCCAGAAAGGAAGGCTTTTGAGTCCCCAAAAATTGAGTAGCCTTAGCAGGAGGAGTCCATTTGCCATTTTTCTTAGCTTTAGTAGAAGGACGGGACTGTCTATGAACAAAGGCAGGCTTAGCAGGGTAGTTTCTCTGAAGTTTAGGCACAGGAGAAATAAGCACATGTTTAAGTTCCAGTAAGGACTTACCCTTATCTTGAAGTGATTTAATCAAACCAGCAGCAGCTTCCCCAAACAAAAGTTTAGAATCCAGAGGAGCATCCATCAACTTAGCTTTAATACCATCAGGTAGAGGTTGAAGCCTAAGCCAAGAATACCTCCTCATAACTGAACCAAAAACAGCAGCCCTAGAAGAGGCATCTGGCGCATCATAACTACATTTAATAAAATGATGAACAACTTCAGAGGAAGTCCCAATCAAGGAAAGAACAGAAGTTATACCCACAGAGTCTGGAAAATCATAAATATGTTGATTGGCCTAAAAAGGAAGAGCCAACACATACCTAGATATATGTGTTTGATAATTAATAGCCCTATAAGCTAGGATAGAGGAAGTGTAAATCTTTTTGTCCAGCCTGTCCATAGTTCACCTGTCCTTGTCAGAAGGCAATAACTTAGGTGAAGGAAGCAAATGAGACGGCTTATCAGAGGCTAAGGGCACTACCAAGGGGTCAGCAGCAGGACATTTATATAAAATCGAACAATCCTTTGGAACCCTCTAAAACCTATCAGGCTTCTTGGGAGCATGGCGGGGGGGATCAGGCACCTGAGATGCATTGGAGAAAGCATCCAGTAAAGCAGCCATGACAGGAGGAATAGACGCAGGTTTAGGAGAGTCCAGCTGCAGCAACTCATAGTACCTCTTACGGATATCAGAGAGCTGAGTACCATCCCACTTAAAAAATCCATCATCCTAGAGATTGTGCACCCAAAGGAACATCAGGACTAAACGATTCCTCCTCCTCTGACCCACTGTCCAAAGGAGAAGGAAACTGAGTATAATAAGTTAGGGTTTTGTCAGCAGAATCTGACTCATCCTCAGAAGAATCCTGGTCTCTAGGGCTTTTAAGAGGAGTAGCAGACCAAGTAGGAGCAGGAACTGAAACCCCATGAGGAGGCTTTAAGGACATTAAGGCAGAAAATAACCCCCTAGTAAAAGCCTTCCACTCACTTTATAGATCCCTAGAGGCAGAAGAAACATTTTTAATTTCTTTGTTTCTTTTTTTAAGGGAACATCCTGAGAAGGTTCAGATCCAGGATGACAGTTGATAACCATAGCAGGAACTTCTTCCCTAACTATAAAACAGAGGAACTCCCCTAGATCCCTCAGAAAAAAATCAGCTGTGATTCCCTCTGAATGTCTAAGATGGATGCCTACAAAGCCTCTTCAGATGTGCTGCCAGCCAGATCCGCACTGGCCTCTAGCACGGTCATGGCAGAGAAATCCGACAACACAGCCAGGTGAGTCTCTGGGTTCGTAACAGCCTTGGGAGAAACATCTGGCAGACACTAGACAGTGGAAGATTCTGGTTGTACCTTTTTCACCTTCTTCTTCCCTAATGGCTGACCCTCAGTGCAGGAGACACCTTCCATAGTATCTTTAGCGAGTAGCTTAAGACGCTGGTTCTCAAAATACAAGGAAAGGGAAGAAAGTCGACTGCGAAGGGTTTTGGGAACAAACGCCTGACAAAAGAACAAGACGTATGGTCATGAGAATCACCTAAGCAAAAAATACACTTATCATGGCTGTCTCTATGGGGAATCTGTCCCCAACATTGGCATTTACCCTTCCTGGATGACATTAACCTCAAGGAACACAAAAAAATGAGAAAAAACAAAATCCCCAATGGGGCGCTTACCTTGCAAAAACAACAAACAAGAGTAGGAAGTCACTGTTGAACGAAAATGTGTTCAGCTGGCAGAAGATGGATGCAAGTAAACAGACTGATGGTGTAAAAGATACATTCAGACTGGTGGCAGAGAAGTTATGTTTTTGGTAAGCCTGAAGTCACCTTTATGTCTTACATTATACAGGGAGCATACAGTGATTTTTGGCATACCTTTTAAATTTAGAAGCCTTTGGAAGACTGGCCGAGCGTCAGGCTTCTGCAGCAGTGAGTCCCTTATTGTTAGGAATACTACAGCAGTGAATGTAGGGACATCTAATCCTTCTTTAAAGCCTAAAGTATTATCCAAGTTTACTTTAAGCCAAACTATTCATCTCCCCTTTTTATTCTGAATCTAAAAATGGTAACAAAGGATAGTGCATACTTTGAATGTCTACAGAAAACTTAGGTGCTATCTTGACAGAACTAAATCTTTCATGTCTTTGGCTCAGTTCATTTCATGTGAAAGTAATAGAAGGGACAACCTGTCTCAAAATAGACTATTTCCAAATGGTTGTCTATGACTATTTCATTTTGTTATATTTACAACAATAAAACTATTCAAGGCAAGGTCAAGACCCACTCTACCCAGGCCTTGGCTTCATCTATGTTTTTTTTGGAAAAGATTAGATTCTAGAAGTATTCAGAAGTTGCAACTTGGTCCTCTGTACATACTTTTACAAAACATTATAAGCTTGGTTTCTTCTCCAGGTCTAGATTAGGCTTTCCTAAGACCATTTGCCAGGGGCTCCTTGACTCCTCCTTCTACCTCACAACTATGGTAATCTACCCATATAGCTCAGGCTACTGCAATAGTGATCAATATGATGAATGTAGTACAGCTGTATAAGTAAACTTGCCATAACAGTAGATGTTCAAATTACCACTGCTGCAGTAGCTGCTCCCTCCATCCGTCCCCTTGTTTTTTACTGTGCCGGGTAGGCCAGGGTGTGGACATTTGTTGTTTCTAGCATTGCCCTTTCAGGGCTCAGCTTCCTTCTCCCTTTTGGCATAAAAGCTGTTAAGGACTTGGTGCCCAAACCTATCTTTCAGGCTCATGGAAGGTGCCCTGAAGCTTTGGAAGCTGTCAGCTATTATATCCTATGAAGGATACAACTCATATAGCTCAGACTACTGCAGCAGTGCTCATCTGAACATTTACTGTCATGGTAAGTTTACTTAGACAACTGTACTTTGCAGACTTATTTTACTTAAAAAAAAAACATGATCTGATGTGGTCTCTCTAATTCCTCCTCAAGGTTGGGTTATGGATCCGACTTGGCTGCATTTTCAATGCAATCACCCCACAAAACCTCCCATATACCTCTGTCTATTCACATTCTACATCCTCTACTTAGGAAGTCTCTTGGCGCATTACTTCTAATTCTTGTAAATATTAGAACATGCTACCTTTTCAGCACTGTGACTAAACTGTTTGTATGTTTATATTTTTAGTATTCACACTTTCTTATGTGGTAACTGTAATTTGTTCTGTATACCAGCATTCCAGTTTGCACTGTATTTTGTCTTGGGTATAATGTTTCTTTTACTTTTTATTGCTGCAGATGTTATTGGAGCTTTTCTTCTCGGGTCTCTACTAAAAATGTTTTTTTTTTTTTTTGTAACTCAGCTGGACCAACCCGGTTAACAAATGTGAAATAAATCAATTTTACAGACTAGAATCCAAGTCTCAAGCCCCACCCACTTCCCATAATGCACTGTCATCTGTCTAACTCCCAGATCTCATTTGCCACCAGCAGTGTCAGACGTGGTTGCTGAATCTCAAGCTATTTACCAAGATTCCTTAGTAAGATTGGTGTTCTTCAGATAAGTGATTTTTCTTGTATTTTTTCCTCCCCTTTCATTATTGTGTAGATGGATATCCTAGCCTTTTTTCTTTTAGATGAACAGTTTGTTTTTGCAGTGGTTTTCTTGTGCTAGCCATTGGCCTTTTGGCTTTCCCCCGTGCTGCTGTTGTTACTGTTAGAAATAAAAAACAGTTATGTATATAGCTAGTTATTTGCATAGTGCATTTTTTCATGTGATACGGTATTTTGTTGGCTGTGGTTATTGTGGTTGTTTCTTCTTGCCTGCAGTGACATTATGTCAGAAAAAGATTCCGGCTTTGAAAGGTGCACTGAATATGACCATAAGTTCAAGCATTGTGAAGCACATTCCTTGTGTGCTTATTGTCTTAGCCCGGAGCATCTGCATTCAGCTTGCTCTGTCTATGAGAGCTTCAATCCTAGGGCTATCGCCGACTGCTGAAATAAGTTGATTTTAAAGGGCCTCTTGCCTGCTTCTAGTTCCTCTCCAGGGGCTCAAACCCCCTCTAAGAATGTGGCAGGGTCCTCTGACTCCAAGAAGCTCCCTCATAAGTCCTCAAGGGTGTCTTCTGAGCCACCCTCCAAAGTTCTGAGGCCTTCAGATCCAATAAGTTCAGATCCTAGGCCCACATTTGCTCCAGCCAATCTGAAGCACTCTTCGGATCTGACCAGTTATCTAATTTTCATTTCTCCAGAAACTGCTCTTGCCATATCAGATCTTAAAACTACAAATCCTACAACTAGGTGTCCCAAGCTGGTGCTAGGCATTGAGTCAGCTCCTTCCCTCGGGCTGCAGCAGACTGCTGCTAGGCACATCAGGCCTTATCAGTGGCTTCTTCCAGATCTTATAGGAGCCTTTCAGAGGTCAACATGGACAGGATGATCAGTCAGATTCTCAAGACTCGGGTACAGTGGTGGATCTTCTCCATGCCATCCCCTCTGGGTTATACAAGTGGTTCCCTCCAAGCTCAACCTCCTTCTCAGATCCATCCCTTGGTATCGGGGTCTCAGGATAGTAGCCAACCAAGAGATCTTGGGTCGAGTATGAGGAGCTTTCCTTCCTCCACTCTGACCATTGCCCTGACCTTCTTAGATTCAGGGGGAAGGGTTCAGCTCCAACTATGTCAGAGCTGTCTCTTCCTAGTGGTGATTCTGCACTGGGCAGTTTGGGTCTGATTCTACCCAAAACCCAGGACATGGGGATCCCAGCCCTCTCTTCTTCAGTAGCTTCAGCTCCGAAGGAGTTAGGGAGGGATTCACAGGGCTGTTCAGCATAACAGGCTGTAGAAAGAGCCTTCTCTTTCCATAGGGATCCAGCCTCTTTGAGCTATGACCTCTCCCATTGACTTTCCTTGGATCAGAAACTTGAGCCTGTCGTACCTGTGCAGAGTCAGCCCATCTAGACTAGCCTGCAAACACTTCCCCCAAAGGGAGTCCCTTTCTCTTCCAAGACCTCCTCTGAACATCCCACAGAGGAGATCCCTTGTAAGAGGTTGTGCAAAAGGAGGCACATCAACTCCCCCTTGGAGTCCATCACCAAGGGCACACATTCCAATGAAGTGGAAAGATCCAACAGCTCAACACCAGATAACATCTTCTTTGAATACATTTTAGAGATCCTGAGACAGAGAGGAGTCCATGTTTTTGGAGGCTTTTGGGATGGGCCCATCTACATCCTGGGTGGTTCCCCTGGTCGACGAGCTTGTGGATTCAGTGTCTCATCTGGCCCGCAAGGAGCCAGACTCTATCAAATCACTTCCCAAATGCCTGGATAAGTTCTTATCCCCACCAGAGGATAGAACTTATTAGACCAAGGGTATTCCGGTTGATGTCATGGTTGTGGCAGCAGCTACCAAGAAGGAGCTAGCTGAACAGAGCTCCACTGACCATCCACCAAACAGGGAGTCCAGCACAATGGACAGGTTTGGTAAGCATGTTTATGCCTTGGCCACCTTTTCACTGAGAGTGTTTAACTACATGGCACATTTTACCCATCTACAGAAAGTAGAAAGGGACTATCAGACTCTCTGGCAGAGATTATGTTGGCTGACGACTTCAAAAAGGTTATCCCCCAACTGACAACTCTTTCTTCCTTGTCCAATTCTTCCATGAGGCTTATCTCCTACTCCATGGAGGGTACCTCACTGGTGGCCAGCTCAGGCATTGCTATCTAGAGGCATACCTGGATGAGGCTTTATGATTTTGCGGAACCTTTTAAAGCGTCCTTTGACAGTGCCCCTTTTGATGGATCCTCCCTTTTCGGCCCATCGGTCAAAGAGACCCTAACCAGCAGTAAGCAAGAAGGGAAGACCTTATCTATCATTGGGGTCAAGTTTTCAACTCCTCAGTGCAATTTCTTGAGAAACCAATGCAATGTTAAGAAAACCTGGTTCCAAAAAATCTCAGGGTCTTCACAGGATCAGTGCGGGGATTCTTCCTCTAGAGGCAGAAGAGGAAGTTTCAATAAGAGATGCCACCTCAGGGCAGAGGGGGTCCGCAGAATCAGGGTTTCAGGGAGCCTTTCTTTGATAGACCCTATCAATGCTCCTGAGGCTCTCCCCAACTGCTCATCTCTGGAGGCAGTTGGGGCTGATTTTTCTTTACACCTAGAAGCCTGGACCAGTATATAAAGCAAAACAAATGGGTATTAAAGATTATATCCAGAAGTTATTACTTTCCCTTTCTCCTTCCTCTACCACCGAGGTCAAAGAGGCTCCCCGGAGTTCCACCCAGTCAGAGGGAGTACGCAGTAGCAGAAATTCTAAATCTACTGCAAAAAAGAGCCATCTAGGAAGTTCCGAGCTAACAAAGAGGATTCAGAACCTACTCTTACTCCTTTTTAGTGCCAAAGAAAATTGGGGACCTGCGATCCATTTTAAATCTAAGCAGATTGAATTTGCTCATAAAGAAAGTGAAGTTCCAAATGATGATGGTCCAATCCATTCTGCCACTACTGAGGAAGGATGATTGGATGTGCTCAGTGGGCTTAAAGGACGTGTCCTATCACATCAAAATAGACAAGAGTCTCCAGAAGTCATGTGCGCTTCTGGCTGGGAGCCAGTCATTTTCAATTCAGAGCTCTGCCTTTTGGATTCACCACAGTCCCCAGAGTGTTTACCAACTGTATGGCAGTAGTTGTAGCTCACCTGAGACTGCATGGATTCCGGATGTTTCCATATCTGGATGACTGGCTCTTCACTGTCCCAACCAGGCATCAACTACTCCAAGCCAGGGATTACTTTTTCAGCCTTGCCAATCATCTGGGTATCACCATAAACTTGACAAAGTCAAACCCATCCCTGGATCAGAGTTTAAAATTCATTGGAGCTGACTTGGACAAAGTGAACAAGATTGTGACTGTACCTACTCATCACATTCAGACTCTGAGAGATCATGTTCAAGCCATCTTAAACCAGCCTTCACCACTGGCAAGGGTGATACTTCAGGCTGTAGTATCTATGGTGGCTGCCATCCCCTTAGTCTTTCTCGCAAGTTTTTTTTTTGTGAGTTCTTCAATGGACATTGGCTGCTTAATGGTCTATTCTCTACCAACTTCTATCTGTTACTATCAAATTGACTTCAGTTTTTAGAAAGCATCTTCAATGGTGGTTGCTATTGGCTGACCTAATGATAGGTAGCCCCTTTCTCCTCCCTTCCCCTTCAGCTACGGTTACCATGGATGCTTCCCAGTTGGGGTGGGGGGGCATTTCAAGGGAAAGATTGTCCAAGGTACGTGGTCCCATGTGGAGACCAAGTTGCATATCAGTTTTCTGGAGATGAGAGCTTTCCTCCTTACACTGCAAGCCTTTCAGGACATTCTCCCTCTGGGAACTGCTGCGATGCACACAGACATGTCAGTGGTGTGGTAAATCAACAAACAAGGAGGAACACATTCTTATCCTTTGTGCAGGGAGGCCATGAGGGTTTGGGAATGGGTGATGTCTTCAGACCATTGTTTTCTTGCAACTCACATACCGGTAAAATCCATCATCCTGGCAGACAAGCTCAGCAGGTCCATTCTGACCCCTTACGAGTGGTCCCTCAACCAGTCAGTAGCCGACTTGATCTTCAGCCACTGGGGCCATCCCTGCTGTGACCTTTTTGCATCCCCCCAGAACAACAAGTGTGGCAACTACTTCACTATGATCCCCTCTCTTGAGGAGTCCCTGAGGGATGCTTTGGTTCATGATTGGTCACCTGGTCTCATCTGGGTTTATTTGCCACTACCCTTGATCCCAAAGTTTCTTCAGAAAACAAAGCATCTGAAGTCCTCAGTAATCATTGCCCCCACTGGCCTCGTTAGATTTGGTTCCCCTTTCTCTGGTCTCATGGTAGCTATAGAATCCAATCTCAACCAGTCCATACAACTACCAGTTTTCTTCCCAAATTTTTCAATGAAGGAGAGTACGTAGACAGTTATGTTTTTTATTTTCATAGGACCAAACCTTTTCAAAAGTCAGAACAGTTATTTGTGTCCTTCCTCTGTAGCCATCTAAGTCAGGTGATTGAAAACGTTACTCTTGCTAAATGGATAACAGACTGCGTTACCCTGATTTATCCCAAAAGTGGATTAAAGGTACCTTGCTCTCCTAAGGCCCACTCAACAAGGTTTATGTCCAACTCATCTGGCTTTTTTTCCACAGCATCTTTAGATGATATCTGTGCTGCAGCCACTTGGTCAAAAGCTCACAGCTTTGTCTCACATTACAAATTGCACATTGTTTCCAGGAGCAAGGCTTCCTTTGGTTCTGCAGTGCTCCAGCATATCTTTCCTTGAGACCACCCAGGAGTTGTGAAACTGGGGATTCTAACCCAGCAGTAAGGGGGAATGAAAGCGGCAACATCAGATTTATTAGTTATATACTTACCATAGCTTGGTATCTGTTTTGTCTTCTTTCATTACTCCTCACCCTTTCCTCCCAACCAGCCCCCTTCTTGGCGCTGTAGAAGATTAGGAGACAACTTCTTTGGAACTGATCTTCCTGGTTTTGAGCCTCTGGTTCTTAATGTGCACTTCCTTCTCTGCTCTCTATCAGGTATTTTGGCAGCAAACTCAATCTGAGAGAGTTAGACAGAGGACAGTGCATTATGGAAAGTGGGAGGAGCTCAAGACTTGGATCCTAGTCTGTAAAAAAGCGGCCGAGTCAGATCCGAGGGTTGGAGCCATAACTCAACTCTGAGGAGGAATGAAAGAAGACAACAGAGATACCAAGTTATGGTAAGTACGTAACTCATAATTAATTCACATACTGTTATTCTACCAGTTTCTCAGGTTAATTGTACTAATATTTTAAGAAGTGTCCCTGATTAATTTGGGGTTTTCCCTGATTTTGAAGGTTAGTGGTGGAGCCGTATTCCTCAACTTTAACTGCAGAGTTCCAGCTCCAGATGAAAATACCTTAGTGTTTGTGTATGAGTCAGTCATGTGAATGTGCATGTGACTATAAAGGAGTGCATGTTTGTGATTGCAAGTATGTGCGTGCGTGTGTGTGTGTGTGTGTGTGTGTGTGTGTGTGTGTGTGTGTGTGTGTGCGTGTGTGTGTGTGTGTGCACGCGCGTGTGCTCACACACACTCTGCATATCTCTGTTACCCCTGATTTTACAAAACATCGCTGTTTCCCCACCTCATATTTTTCCTCTGTTGGATTATAGACAGGTAAATAATGTTAAACTTTGAAGTTTCATACTTATGGTTCAGGAAATACTAAAAAAAAAAAAATCACTGATTTTGTCCCCCATTATGTTTTTCTACCTCCAGAAGTCTTGAGCAAAGAAGTTTTGAGGTATATGGAGAAATTTGTTAACAATTCTGGAGTGCAGTATTGCATTGTCCTTAGTTTTCACTAAATAAAATGACCATCATGAGGATGTCAGGGATTCAAAAATAATTAACAAATTACAGCATGCATAGCAGAAATTTTAGGTCAGTTCTTAGAATTTGCAACTGCGTTTCATCAAACTGGTTGAGACATTTTCAGAGCAGGAGGGCGTATCAGTGTTTTTGTCTAATCGAATTGAACATTTCTGTGTAATTAGACCAGCTAATGTATCTGCAAGACAGAAGGTATTCCAGAAGTACGACTAGACAGAGGCTTCATTTTCATGGTGGTGTTTACATATGTGTGTATACAGGGATATTTATTTCAACATAAATAAAATTCAGTGATGTCAGCTTCACTCCTAAAATAAATGCATTGGCTAAGTGAATCTTTAGAGTACAGCCATTTTCTCTTCAGACGATATGAAAAGTGTCTGAAGAGGAATAAGATTGTTTTCAAACCTTAGTGTCGGCCAATAAAGTTTTGATGAATTTTTACTTGTGTATGTTTACATGTTTTAATTTGGCACTCGTAAACGAGTTTATTTTTCCAAAACCTTTGTATATTACTGTAGCTGGATTACCATCTTGAGTTGGAACATGTAATTCTTTTGACGATCCAAACCAGTCAGCAGATGTTCTTTGTGTTTCACTGTTGCAGTCATTACATTTGGGTTATCTGCTTGCAGGTAGCCCTCAGTCGGCCTGATTATCAAAGTCTTGGGTCCTGCGTCAGTTGCTGTCTCATCTTCCATGACGTCAGGTAGTCAGGGGTATAAAGCACGCAGCTGACACCATTACATCAGTCTTTCTTGCAGTGTGGTGCCCAAAGCAAAAGCAGTTCACAAGTGCCGGTTGGCCGACTCCTGAAATTTTCATTTTCAAGTTTCAGATCCAAAGTCTTCAACTAAGCTAAGTACCCCATTGGGGACCCTTTTATTGCTCTAAACCGATGTCAGTAAAAGTTAACAATTGTATTTCTTGTGGAAAGCAAATACCTCATAAAGATTTTAATTTGTACTGCATTCCTTGCTTAGGCCCAGACCCAGACCATGACATACCTCGCTGTCGGTTTTGTGCCTTATTCAATCCTCGAACTATTCGTCGTCGGTTCATTTTCGCATCTAAATATTTGGGTACTCGGTTAAATTATCCAGAAATGGCTTCGGTAAGCCATCCAACTACCGACATTCTGAAAAAATGCGAAGATAAGGACAGAGACATACCGCATAGGTCCAAAGCTGCCAACAACACTTCTTCTAAGCTAGTTACCAGTTCGCCGGTACTCAGTGTGGCACTTTCGCAGCCCCTGATACCTGCTACTTCAGATTTGGAGGCCTCTACTGAAACCCATTCAGAGTCCAGTATGCCGCGAGATGCTTCTTCGACTATGGAACCTGCGGATGTCTCTACCTTGGATGGATCCGGAGCCGCTGTGCAGGCACCAGCTTCTGAGGGTGTATTCAAGCCTACTGACTTGTATATTAAACTGAAGCCATCTTCTTCTTCAAGGCCTAAAACTCGTTCCACACCTAGAAAACTGACACCCAGACCACATGGTCAGGCCCCTATGCCTAAAAAACAAATGATAAGAATGGCTGAAGACCTTATCACTTTAATCAAGGGAAGCCACCCTTCTCCCTCTAAGAGACCTAGAACTGATTTTCCTTCTGATTCTTCTGATCAGGATTCTGAAATTTCTGTTTTCTCTGATGACCAGGAGTTGCCCTTATCTACCTATGAGGATTCTGATGCAGAGGACTCCATTCCCTCTGCTTCCCCTCCAGAGGATTTCTCTTTTGGTGAAACTTTGCATGCTCTTAGGGAGCATTTCCACTGGGAAAGCCAGGATTACTCTGACTCCAAAAAGAGGCTTAGGGAATTCTTACTCCTACCTCAACACAGGCCTTTAGCTATCCCTCCTGTACTGGACATTGTAGATGATGCCTTCTTGAAATTTATCCTGGTCCCTGACACTTTACCTCAGGCTCTCAGAAAACGTGACAGATATTACAGAGTGCCTGACTCTCACAAGTTCCTCTTTAAGAATCCTACTGCGGATCCTGAGACCATTTCACAGGAACCCAAAGGCATTAAGGCTACTACTGCCAAAAACCTTACTCCCTCAGATAGAGATTCCAGGGCCCTGGACAGATGGGGTAAGAAGGCATACACTTCTGCAACTTTGGCCATTAGGGCCTTAAACTGCCAGTTTCATATGTTAAAGTAGCAGCAGCATATTATTGGATTGCTTAAACAGAAAATGATGTTGATTCCTGACTGTGCTGAAAACAAAGAATTACAGGATTTAATTCTGCTGAACAAGTTGGAAAACATACTTTGCAATGTGGTTTTGATTCATTAGAGGCATCCTGTCGGGCTGCTGTCACTGGGTCTGTACTTAGAAGGCATGCTTGGCTTAAGGAGAAATCTTTGCCAGATCATGTTAAAGCTAAATTACTAGATGTTCCCTTAAACCAAGACCACCTGTTTGGCAACAAAGCAGAATAAGTACTTTAAAAGATGGACGAAAAAGCTAAATCTATGCAAATTGTTAAGATTTCCTGCAAGTGCAGCCTCCCAGATTTAATAGGCACTGGCCTTCTAAGAATTGGTCCTTCCCTGCCTCTTTCAGGCCTTCTCAGTCCAAACCTAGAACCAGCAGACCACCCAGGCTTCAGTCTCAAGGTACTCACAGGGCTAAGCAGTGGGGGGCTCCCACTTCCAAAGCTGGGAGTAGTAAGACACCCCCTATGGTAAATTGTCACAATGACTTAACTTTAAACCTTCCAAGCCCTGCTCAACTGACTGTTCCTTTAGGGGGAAAGATCGCCCTGCATGCATAAAACTGGGAATTCATTACCCAAGACAAATGGGTTTTAAATATAGTTTCCCAAGGATACAGATTCCACTTTCACTCCTTACCAACCCCAAACGGTTGGCCAGACCTACCCCCAAATCAGTGGGCATAGGCTCAAAAGCAGGTTCTGTCTCTTCTATGCATCAGGGCTATTCAACCTGTCCCAGAAGAGGAATGGGGGCAAGGTGTTTACTCAAGACTTTTCCTGGTACCCAGAAAAGACAATTCCTGGTGTCCTATCCTGGACCTGTCTATCCTAAACACTTTTTTTGGTAATCCCTAAATTCAAAATGCTAACTCTTCATCAGCTGCTTCCCATGCTAGGCAAAAATGCCTGGTTGCCAACACTGGATTTAAAGGATGCCTACCTGCACATCCCAATAAGGGAATCTTGCAGAAGATACCTATGCTTTAGAGCAGGCTACATGCACTATCAGTTCTCTGCACTGCCCTTTGGCTTATCTACTGTGCCCAGGGTATTCACAAAGTGCCTAGCTCCAGTCGTTGCATTTTGCAAGCAAAGAAATATTCAAATATACCCATATCTGGACAATTGTCTAATTCAGGCAGAAAGCCAGGACATCTTTTAAATCATCTGGCATTTGTAAAGAAATTACTAACTTCTCTGGGGTAAATGAAAAGAAATCACATCTAGTACCCTGCCAACAAATTGTATTCCTGGGAGCAAGCTTGAATACAACTTCCCAGATGGTCTACCTCACATCAGAGAAACAAGTTAATTTTACAGCCTACTTCAAACTACTGGCCACAAAGACCCAGCTATCTGCAAGGAAAATACTGCAAGCCCTGGGATTCATGGCCTATTGCAGTCTACTAATTCCATATGCAAGACTGCATATGAGGAAACTACAATAGTATCTAAAAAGCCTATGGTGTCAACATTCTCAGGACCTAGAATCAATGATTCCTATCATCCCTTGCTTAAAGACAGAGTTCCTTTTGTGGGCAGAGGCCTGTCACCACAACAAGGGACTGCCATTCACTCTACCCCCTGCCGCCCAAACACTAACAACAGACACATCAGACTATGCATGGGGGGGCTCACTTGGCAGGGCAGTGCATTCAGGGCAAATGGAACCCGAGTCAAATGCACCTGCATATCAATCAAAAAGAAATGTTAGCTGTACAGAATGTTCTGACAGCCTTGAAGGACCACATTCTTCCAGGACAATTATTGGTAAAGATGGACAACACCACTGTTATGTGGTACATAAACAAGCAGGGAGGAACCCACTCATACCCTCTCTGCAGACTAGCCATGGCTCTGTTGAACACAGCCTTGACATACCAAGTGCACCGACAAACTCAGTTCCTGCCAGACAAGGTAAATATACTGGCAGATGACCTAAGCAGAAATCTCATGGACCCACACAAGTAGAAACTGGAACCAAAGATATTCAACATTTTGAGAAACAAATGGGGGAGCCCAGAGATAGTCCTGTTTGCCTCCCCTCAGAACTACCAATTGAACAAATTCTGCACAAGGACTCCGCACAGACAAGCTTGGAAAGTGGATGTGCTGTCCTTCACCTAGAAAAACCTATCGGTTTATGCCTTTTCCCCTCTGCCTCTCCTCTCCAAAGTGCTGCTAAAGATCAAACAGGACAAACCAAGAGCAATACTTATTGCGCCAGACTGGCCACACCAACACTGGTACCCCCTCCTGTGCAGTGTGTCACTGCTGGCACCATGGCACCTGCCTAAGACCCCTTCCTTGCTGTCCCATCGGGATGGCCAGATTCTGCACCCACAGCTTCAAACCCTGAACCCTGCAGCCTGGCTAATTACATGATCTCTCCGTTACCATCCCTCAGTAAGCAAGTGATGGATGTCATTCTGGAGGCAAGGAGGCCAAGTACAAGAAAATCCTATGCTGAAAAATGGAAAAGATTCTATTCCTGGAGCCAAGCTCAGGGGATGGGACACAACAGTGCCCAATTTACTGCACATTCTTCAATACTTAACTGAGATGCTTCACAAGGGCCTTTCCTTTTCTTCCATCAAAATTCATGCCTCGGCCATTTCAGCTCATTATAATACAGAGCCACCCCTCATCTCTCTTCCACTGCTAAAGCAGTTCCTCAGAGGGGCCAAAAACATAAGGCCACCTAGGAGAGCCGCTACTCCAGCCTGGGACCTTAACTTTGTATTGGAAAAACTCACTCTACCTCCCTTTGAGCCAGCTGCAAATGCAGAGTTAAAATTTCTTTTTTGGAAAACAGCTTTCCTTCTAGCCATCACTTCAGCAAGAAGGGTGTTTGAATTACAGACCCTCATGGCAGTGGAGCCTTTCATCATCTTTCATGTGGACAGAGTGTCCCTCAGGGCCAATCCCTCCTTTATGCCCAAGGTGGTATCCAGTGTGGCCCTTAATCAGTCCATTCATTTGTCAACCTTCTTTTCTAATCCACAGAACAAAGGGGAACGAATACTGCACTCCTTTGACGTGCACAGACAACTTCGATTTTACTTGGACAGGACTAAGGCTCTAAGGAAATCTGAACAGCTGCTGGTTGCATTTGCTGCAAGGACAGAGGGGAAGGCCATTTCAAAGCAAACCATTTCTAAGTGGATAGGCCACTGCATTCATTTCTGCTATAAGCACCATGGAAAACCTACCCCACAAGGGATAAGACCACATTCCACCAGGGCAGCATCTACCTCTACATCATTTCTCAGAGGTGTGCCTACCAGGGACATCCTAGAAGCTGCTACCTGGAGTTCTGTTCATACCTTCACCAAGCATTACCACTTGCCAATTTTTTCAAAATCCAGAGCTGGTTTTGCCACTGCAGTCTTGCAGGGCCTTATAGCTGGTCCTAATGCTATCTAATTGCCTCCTCCCTTCCTTAGCTTTGGGAATCTACCCAATTGTAATAACTGCAACAGTGAAACATGAAGAACATACTACAGTTATGTACACTTACCATAAATGTCGATGTTTGAGTGTATTCACTGTTGCAGTCCTGGTTACCCTCCCTCCAGCCCACTGACTTCTATTGACTATACCTCTATTCTTGTTTACTATGCTTAAAGCTTTCTGGAGTATTTGCTTTTTGTTGGAGGTGTAACCTTGTATATGATTGCTTCCCATTATGGGGGCACCTGACATCTGGGGCAAGAAAATCTGATGTAATGGCATCGGCTGCATGCTTTATACCCCTGACTACCTGATGTCATGGAAGATGAGACAGCAACCAATGCAGGACCCAAGACATTGATAATCAGGCTGACTGAGGGCTACCTGCAAGCAGATAACCCAAATGTAATGACTGCAACAGTGAATATACTCGAACATCTACATTTATGGTAAGTGTAAACAACTGTACATTTCTCATAATCCAAGAAGAACATATTTGTATTATATATCTGAAATATATTTCACATATAAGAAAGAGAAGGTAGTGATTTTTTTAATATATTTATTTATTTTTATTTATTTTATTTTACATTTGTTAACTGGGGGTGTCTGACTGAGCCGAAGAGGCCCTTTTTCAGCAGAGGCCTGGGGAGAAAACTCCACATAGAAAAAATACAGATACATTTAGATATTTAGACATGATCAGTATACACACAAATTACAATATATGCACATGTGCATGTATATATATAAACATGTGTGTGATGCTCATGAGGAGACTTCTGAAAGTGAAGATCAAAACGGCACCACCTTCTCCTTCTGAAGTCTCTCCATGAGCATCACACTGTCAGTGTGAGCAGACCTGGATCATGACTAAACAGGACCCTAGGCAGGGTAATGGATCCCTACCTCCAGGCACCGGTCATTCCACTCTCCCATTGCTTGGGTATTTCTCCCAGTTACCATAAACACTGTTCAGACCTCCGTGTGCAGACTATTTTCCTCTTTGCTTCTACAATGATTGCATGTATTTGGAGTTAATTTAAAACTATTATTTCAAATTTTGTAGTACAAACACTGATAGCCATTTGCTAAACAAAACAATACAGTCTTACATTTAAAACAGACTTAGAATGAACAGTAATTCTATCTGTCCTTGAAACCCACAGTCAAAGAAAATATAACAGTTGGTGATTAAGTTTACCTTTGGGCTGTTTTCAAACCATAGACCCTGTGCACACATTTTTCAGGAGTATACATACATGGCATGTGCTTTTTGATTCACCTTTCTGACTGTATTGAATTATATTTCTTGTATAACACAGAACCACTTAGAGTGCATTTTAAATTTGTAGTTTTGAACATTTTTCCTGTACGCAATGAAAGAAAATCTATGAACCGATAATGACAAATCTACTCATTTCACAACATTTCAACCACAAAAGGCTACTCAAATGTCTGTCAATACAGTCCACCAATACCAGACAATATACACAATTTTTGTAGATATAAAAGTCATTTGAATAATTCCACATTAAAGAGATATGTAACTAATGAAGAGGTTGCTGCTGGCAAACAACTTTACATTTCAGTGTTTCATCTACAAAGTTCAGTGATTGCTGCCCTTGAAGTATTAGTTGTCAATGTTACATTAAAAAAAGGGTAATATTGCAGTAGGGACTGGCTGGTAAACGAAAAACAGGTTCATAGTTACAGGGCATCTCATCCAAAGAGGAACACACTCAGGATTGCAGCACCCCCACCCCCACCCCACTTAAAGTGCACCACAGTATCAGCAATCCCTTTACATAGTGTGGCAGTAAAACCCACAGCCTTCTGCACTAAAGGCAAGTAAGCTACCTGTTGTGCTATTTAACTGCTTTTAAATTCTGTGAATCTTAATGGTCATTTGCTAAACAAAACAGTTACACAATGAAAACAGACTTAGCTTGAGCAACAGTAAACTTCTCTTCCATTGAAACTCACAGTTCTTTAAAAATGCACTGAAACTTACAATTCCTTGAAAGTGCACTGAAGCTCACAATTCATTGAAAATGCTCTGAAAATCACATACCTTGAAAATGCATGAGTAGTTGGGCAGTCTGGTAGTTGGTGTAGAAGATTCAGGCTCTTGTTTGCTATAACTAAAGTACAAGTTTTGAGGCTGCGCAAGATAACTAATTTGCCAACCCTAACTAGAGTATTTTAGACACACACACACACACACACACACACACACACACACACACACACACACACACACACACACACACACACACACAGAAGACGCAGTAAGAAATATGCATGCACGTGTCATACTGAAGACGTATGCTTTCTTAAAGTGCTGGATCAGGCTGTGAGTGTGATGCTTACAGACCTGCATTTTGGTGGTTTATCCTGCAAAGGACATTTTAAATGGCTGCTGATATGACTCATTTTGTAATCTGGTAGTATGCGCTTTGTCCAGAGCGGCTCTAAAGAAACGACTTTGGGAGCGCTCATCATATTTTCATTTTTAATCCAATTGCTTTTATGCCTCCCAGAAACATACTAATATTATCTTACGAACAGTTTTGATGCACCTCTTTTGTATATTTTAGTTAATATAAAAAGAAATACATCTATGACATTGTGATACAACCAATGTGCAACTTTCATAATGCCATTTAACACCTGCTGTCCTGATTCTAGTCATTAATAAAAGTACACAGAGTAGGCCTCACCATAATTTGTAACTGCTAACCACTGATAATCAGGAGCCAAGTTTTTGGTTCAAACTAGTCTGTGTACATTTGATCAGAAATGGTAATATAGTAATGTGTACAACCAGTTATACAAAGCTGCAAAGATAAGACATGACACAGTATAGAAAACGTGAAAGCTGTCTGCAGTATTGTGTAACTAGTGTCCATTGTTTTGCAGCCACACTTCACTCCCTCCTAGGTTATCTCATAAACAGTTAATTGATGTACAGGATCTAATGTATTCCACTTGGCATTTACTCTGTGGATGGAAAAGGTGTCTGAAGTCTCCCACCCCAAACCTTCCTTTATGCTGTACTTTCATATTGCACTTCACGCTATTCTTCCCAGAAATTAAAGCTGTACTTAAAGGTCCCAGTCTTGAATTCCCTATCCTAAGTCCACTTTCTCTTTCAGTCTGTACAGATTCAACTGACTTGGTCTTCCTCTCATATGGCAATTTTAGCATCATATCACCACTGAAGCCATAATCTGGACTCCTTGAAAACTTAAGGGCATTCAGATACATGTATCTAAAGTACATTTTACATAATAATCTCTACAATTACAAATATTATCCCCCTTTTCTAAAGGTTGTAGTACTTAACTCAGCATTTTATAAGTCTTTGCAGATTGTTTTTGCAAGCTCTGAAGATAAAGAGTAAACTCTATGGTGCTTTTATACCAAGGAAAGCACAGTCTTCTATCCTTTTGCCAGCTAGAGCTTTAAATCTGTCACTGTTTTGATAAAAAAAAATGTCAGACATTAATATCCAAGCCATCTGTTTGGTTTTTAGGGAAATAGCATTCTTAAAGGTCAGAGTGTTGTGTTTAGGTTGCCCATTCGTTTATGTAAATGTTTGTTATCATCTTATTTTTAAATCTATGGTCACTGTTGTCATTAAAAGAAGACAGGCTTGATTTAACTGTCAGCATTACAGTGAGAAAGTTATTGTTAAACTAAAACATTCTGTTTCATTTGTGCTTTCTTTTTGATCCCAAGGAAGGTATGCTGATTTGTGATTTGTAAAATAGCAAATCTAGTGTTTTGTAATTATTTTCTTGTGGTTCATAGGTTCATAGGTAGGTACTAGGCTATCGGCCCAAGGGCCTACGTAAGCTTAGCCAACAAGGTTCCCTGGCTTACACCACCCAGAAAAGTTATTTTCCTGTGCCACTGTCAAGCAGAGACACAGAAGTGATCCCCGGGGTGTATTTCCTATTTCCCATCCACTCATCAAGAGTTTTCTTGAAGAGTGCTAATGATAAACTTTGCTTGACATAGATGGGTAGCCTGTTCCAGAGTATGGGAAGTCTCTGGGACAGGAATCTATCCCTCCAGCATGTCCTGTTTATTGTGGTGACAAGGTTTAGGTCCCTAGAGCATGTAGCTCGGAGGGATTGGGATTTCTTTAGGTGTAGCATGTCCAACAGCTCTGGGTTTGACATAGCTTTATATATTAGGCAGAGATCACCTCGGAGAAGGCAATATGCTACAGAGTAAAGCTGGAGTTTTTAAGGCGGTCAGTGTAGGGCATTTGTTTGAGGCCAGTAATCCTCTTTGTGAGGTACTTCTGTGGCCTTTCCAGCAGCTGCAGATGGCTTGTGAGGTACATTCCAAAAGGGGCATTGTACTCTATAATGGGTCTAATGAGTGTCGAGTAGAGGGGAACAATGACCTCTTTCTTCCTGGATGAGAACCCTTTTTATGATGAGGTGTGCCATGTAGAAGGACTTCCTGACTACTGTGGTGATGTGACTATCAAAGGAGAGACTACTGTCCACCTGGGTCCCAAGGTCTCTTATCACACATTTGGTGTTAAGTAGATTGCTGCCTATGTGGTAGTTCATGGGTATAGAGTTTTTACCAAAGGGGATGACACTGCACTTTTTGGCATTGAGCTTGAAGCCATGGCTCTGACACCAGGCATCTGTCTCAGCGAGGCCCTTCTGTAGGATGTCCACATCATTTGGGGACTTGACTATGGCTCCTAGTTTGCAGTCATCTGTGAACTTCATTAGCCAGAGGCCTTCTGTGTTAGCCTGTACTTCAGAGAAGTAGATACCAAACAGGAGAGGTCCCAGGACGGAACACTGTGGTACTCCACTTGTCACTGCTTTGAGGTCAGATTTGGAGTCTGCAACTTTTACAGTGTGGGTTCTGTCAGTGATCCAGTTGGCAACCCATCTTGTGATGTAGGGATTTATATCTAGTTTAGTGAGTTTAGCTATAATTCAAGAATGGGGGATGGTGTTGAAAGCCTTGGCGAGGTCAAGATGGGCTGTGTGAACCACCTTACCCTCATCTACGGCTTTGGTGACTGCCTCAAATGAGTCGATCAGGTTCAGGAGGCATGATCTGCCTTTCACAATCCCGAACTGGGTGGAATCTAGAGTTTGGAGGTTACCAATGTCTTTGTTTATGAGTTCCATGATGATACATTCTATGGCCTTGCAGACCAGGCTCGTCAGGCTAATAGGTTGATAGTTCCCGGGATCAGTGGTGGCTCCCCATTTGTGGAGTGGGATAACTGTTGCTGTGCACCACTCAGTGGGCACAAAGCCTGATGCGAGGCTATTACTGAACACGGTGCTTAAGTGGGGAGCCAGTTCATTCTGAAGTTCATGTAAAACGCAGCCTGGGATGTTGTCCAGTCCCATGGATGCTGTGTTTTTGGCTTTAGAGAGTGCAGCTTTTACCTGCGTAGTTGTGATTACAGGGACTCTGCATTCTTCCTGTATAGATATGGGCCCTTTAGGAGGTGTGGGGTGGTAAAGTTAGCACTGAACTTATCTGCCATAATGTTGGCAATATCAGTTGGTTCTGTAATTTTCGTGCCATTGTGCTGTAACTCAGAGCAGATCTGGGTGTTGCCATCGAGATTCTTGACATAGCTATAGAATGCTTTGTGGTTGTCCTTAGAATTAGTGACGATTTTGTTTTCGTAGCTAGCTTTGGAGGATCTTATAAGGGATCTCAGCTTCTTACTGAGGCTGACAAGGGAGCTCCTCCACTCATGGGATTTTACTCTCTTTTGCAACAGTTTCTTCCTTCTGCTGTACAGTTTGTTTATGACAGGGGACCACCAGATTGGCTTCCTTTTTTTGGAGGATAGCATCTTGGTTCTGTTTGGGATAGCACAATCCATGCACTCATGTAAGTGCTTATAAACTCTGGCAACAGAGTCTTCTGACTTTGAAGACTGGGTAAAATATTTCCTTTAAAATGTAAATATTTTGAACAGCACTTATGCTTTATGGATTTTTCATTCCCATCTTGACAATGTTAACTTTAAGTCACTGTTACAGTAGCCTTGGCTACATGGGTAATAGCCTGCCAAGGATATAACAGCTGGCCAGTCTTCCAAAGCCCTTGGCTTCCTCCACACATGAGCCCAGGTTTCTATCAGCTCAAGCTAACAGGAGAGAAAACAGCAGCCTGGGTGCCAAAACTCTTCAGTACTTTCTTTCTCAAGCTCTCTTCCTGGGCTTTAGAGGATCGACAGTCATATTATTTCCTTTGCTGGACAGATAAGTTCCCTTTGAGGATTTTCGTCTATACTTTATTAATTTTTAGTAGAAAATGCGATATCCCTTTATAAATAGCAGCACTGAGTGCTATTTTTAGTATTTTATCTGAAAAGGCAATTAGTGGCTGTCTGGACAGTGCTTGTCAAGTGTTTAGACACTATTTCTGGGGAAAGTGTGCTGTTTGCTAAAATTTTTGAGTGGTTTATTAGGATTTGTGTATTTTAAGTGGATTGTAATTTTTTTAAGGTGCTTTTATATACTTTTGTGACAACTTACCTATTTTACCAACTCTCTATAGCAGTGATTCAGACTTTATTCTCAGCTGTAGGGTGGAGCAAGTCAACAGTATTTATTTATTTATTTATCTATTTATTTGCATTTGTTTACCGGCAAGGTCCACTGAGTGAAAGGTACCATTTTTCAGTGGAGGCCTGCGGAGAAAAGCTCCACAATGAACAATACATACATGGAATAGAAAAACATTAAGAACAATAATTAAAAAAAATAATGCACACATTTGAATAGTAAGCAGTAACAGAGTAGGGTACTATAACAACAAGTATCACAGTATTTTGTTTTGACACAGTCAAACACTACCTTTCTATTGAGGAATGGAGTGGCAGGAGAGAGATGAGTTCAGGTTATGGGTTGTGAGGAGCTAGCACAAGAGAAAAGCCATTTGGAGGAGAGATAAATCCCCTGGATTTACTAAACTTCTGTGCAGGACTAGCTTAGTCCTGTACGGAAGCACCTGTTTAGGAGCAGGACGGTAGCGCATCATGCATATTAATAAGGCACGCTGCCAGAGCTCCTAGGCTTACACAGAGCGTGTAAGAGTGCAGGGGTCGTGTCTGAGAGCAGAGCTCTCAGAATAAACATACCCCTGCAATGTAGAACAGCAGAAAGGGGTAAGGAATGAGCAAGACCGCTCATAGGTGTCCGCATATCCCCACCAACAGTCCCCCATGTGTACAACAGCAAAGGTACATATAAATAAAATGAAGAAACCCTTTTATTTTTTAAATCTGATTAAAGCTAACTGCAGGTGAGCGGCTATGCCCATTGCTTAGCTACGGTTAAAGCAGCTTAAAAGGCTGAAGAGGATAACAAAGAAGTTATATGCAAATAAAACAGCTAGTGATAGTGTAGTGGGCAGAACATTCGCCTTATGAGTAGGCATTCCCAGTTCGAGTTCTACTATAGCACATTCTGTTTTCCATGGCAAAGCACATTATGACCAATATTTTTTTTGCAAAACCCGCTAAATTACATATATTTATGAACTGGAGTACTGCAGGAAATGCACATGTGAAGTGTCAGTGTTATAATGAATAAGACACTAGTAAGCAGGTTTTAGCACAAATAAGCAGTAGTAAGCATATTTAAGCACTAGTAAGTGGGTTTAAGTGCTTTTGCATAGGGGTAAGCAATGCCTACACTGGCTAAGCAATTCTGAAGCTAACTTTCTGTAAGCAGATGTAACAGCATGTTAGCAGTGCTTACCATCCTGCAAACCTGCTTACAAGTGCTCAAAAGTGCCTTAATCACTCTGTATCCAACGACCCTTGTTCTGCCCATCAACAAAATAAACAACCATACAGGTCTTGAACCCAGGACCCCATACACCATAGTCACAATAGTTAGCCACCAAGCCATCACAGAAGAATGAGGTATCAGCAAACAAGTCCTCACCATAGTAAAACCAAACTGAACCTGTGAAAGGAATCAGTATACAGTCATATGTTCCATAACCCACTACATAACATTAATATGTAAACTGGAGTACAGCAGTAAGCCCAGAAGTCAGGTGTAATTGTAATAGACTGTTGAAGCCCCCAATAAAACACAAGGAACCCACAGAGTGTACGTACACATCAATCAGGAATACTAGGCATGCATATAAAATGTAATGAATAATAGTACAATGCTAAAAAGGCATTATAATGAATGTGTAATGTAGGCAATGTTAAGCATTGCACAGGGCAGCTTAGGAGGTGTGAGCAATTTGTAGACCAGCTAACTCTTTGTGGCCAGTGGTATACCCCTTTAAACAATGCCAACCTTAGGTAAGCAGGTTTGCCCATAGCTTAGCCTTTTCAAAACCGGCCAGTCACAGAAAAGTGCAGGAAATCGGCCCTACTTAAACACAAGAGGTGGGAATACAGCTCATAACTGGTTGTACCTTCCCCTTACAGGCACTGTGGCAGTAAGGGGAGAAGGAGTGCACTTCCGGGCGTAGCGCTGGTGCATCCAGGAGTCCAAGGTCATGGCAGGAATCCTAGATAAAGACCATGCACAGAGACTGCTGCAGGGCCAGTACCAGGGTTCCCAATATAAGGTGGAGGCCTGAGACCATCTCACCTGCGACCTCACCAGTGCCACTGGCATACCCTGAACTGGTGAGCAGGTCAGACACCACTATGCTGACCTGAAGCTGCGGAAGGGGGACATCTTGGAGGAGTGGCTCCAAGAGGCTAGAGCATCAGGGGTTGTTCCAGTCATGTGTAAGTATCACCCCAGCATGTGTGTAATAAGTGCCAGCTCAGATATATCATGGATAGGTTTAGCTAAATATTTCTCTTATGTCCCCCACAGCTGCAACAGAGTGGACTGCGAACCAAGAGGCCCACATCTGCTGTGACGCGAGGCAGGTCAGTAATACTCATGCTTTTATTGTCATAGGAATTAAAAATAAAAGTAGTAGTAAATTAATTGCTAGTATAAAACCTGTATTGTTCAAGGCAAGTACTGCATACACTAGAGAATATGGCAGGAAGAGTCTCATATTGTTTGTATGGCAATTAAAGTGTAATATCCTGACAAAACAGGTCTAACTGCTGGGCTGCATGTGTATATTCTGGTATCATATGATAATGTAGATTTTCAATCATGTTTTAGTACTGTAGTATTAAGCACTAGTATCCACACCATGCACCATAAATTGAATGTGTAGGAATGCCTGTATATGACAGGTGTAATCTCCTGAGGTCATTTAGTACAACTGAGAGACACATAGACAGTAAACAGGGAAAATGCAGACAATGAAAACCAAATAGCACATGCAACTGAGATGTGAACTGTTGTTTTTTTAGCACACACAGCCACGGTTTGAATTCTGCCAGTAGTAGTAGTCTGCATACAGAGTCATACCTCACAACTGTACAGATATGTCCAGAATGTCTATTAAAGTGGCCCATATCTAATGGCTATCAACCTGTCCCCTTGGGAAATCAGTGGGCTGATCCCAGATGTATAGGCAGCAAACAGGAAATACAACTGATTGACACACATCTATGACAACAAGCCTGGTAAACTAGCAACTCCCCAATATCTTATGTGGCTAAGAAGCCACGTATGTCCCATTTATACCCCAACTTGTTAAGCTACGGTCAGAGTGTGCACAGTAACAGAGTGAGATATATGTGCTTAATAGTAACGTGGAACCTGGTACTGTGTGTGGGAACATTCAGATAGTGCTAATAAACATTCCTCCCACAGGTCTGTCAGATACCAACACTGTGCCCAGAAATACAAGAATGATATGCAGTTGCTCTGAATAATGAGGTGTTACACATCACTGTCACCTACACTGTCCTACAACATAAAACTGTCTAGGAAATCTGTATGAGTGTTGTAATGCAAGGTCAGAATGCATAAGCACAGGGGATTAATAAGACAGAAAGCAGATTGGAGATATACAGCAATATCAATATAGCAGACACAACTGTGATGGGCAGTGTTTAAGTTGTAGCAGACACCACCATGATCTGAATCCTGGGAGTGGAATTAGACTACATATAGATTCATACCCCACAACTGTACAAATGAGGCCAGAATGTCCAGTATATGTGCCCATATCTGCTGCCTGTCCCCCTGCCCCCCTGGTAAGTCTGTGGGATGATCCCAGATGTGTAGCTAGCAAACAGGGAAAACAAGTGATTGTCAACCATCATGAGAACACACCTGCCACTGTAGCAATCCCCAAAGCTGTTAGAGTAATATTTCAAGTATGGCCTATCTACACTCCCATGTTGTCAAGCTGTGACCGGAGTGTGTACAGTAACAGAGTGATATGTATGTCCATAATACTAATGTGTAATCTGGAACCTTGTGTGGCAACAGTCAGGTAGTGCTAACAAACATTGCTCCCACAGGTACACTGGATATGAACACTGTGCTGAGAAATACAGACCAATATAACCTGTACTGGTACCGTCCACCCTGGTATTGTAGGGGATTGTGAGTGTTGCAGTTTCTCTGAATAATAAAGTATCACTGGTCACTGTCACCCACACTGTGCTACATAATATAACTGTGTAGGAAAGCATGTATATGTGTGTGTCAGGTCACTAAAGGTGGAAGAGGGCAATATTCTAGATATGTCCAGGCACACCAGCATGTGGTCAACACATGGCCAGAGTCTGTGCAGAAAGAGTTGGATAGCATAGTGCAAAACATCAACCCAGAATCAGGGAGTATGTGTACAGTTAGTGTTAACAAACATTCTCTCCACATGTATACCAGGTAAGAGGTGTATACTGCAGGTAAAAACAGTTCATGTGTAATGATGTTGACAGCCATATCAGTGTCCAATATAGGTCTATAGGGTAGTGTAGTAAGACTTGTAAGGTACAGATAGCAGCACTGACTAGGAAAGTAATGTGGAGTACAGAAATATACTACTTGTTAAGTGACATCTGTCTCTCACCCCCCACCTTATCTCCGACAATAATCAACATACCCACCCCAACTGGTATGTACTAACTCTGATACTGTCCAATTATTTGTTAATATTTTAATGGTTCCTTTGCATGTGCCATATTGAATTATTCCAACATTGTTGGCATGGTGACATCAAAGTACTTGCATGCTGTTCTTATTACCACTGTGGCCCCATATATGCATGTGTTTTGTTTGCTATGCAACTGTTCCGTATCTGATGTCTGGGTTAATGGGAATATCTATGCATGCTGCTTTACCTAACCCTGGAATGTGCTGACTATTGCTAACCCATATATGATGTTGAAATCTAAACACTATAGCATGCTTCGGAAGGCCGGTCCCAGCGGACCCACCTGTCTCACCTCAGCTGGCTGAGGCACCATGCACCAGCATGTCTGGGGCCCAACCCTGCACTTCCCTGTCCATTGGTCCTGCATCACCTTCAGTTGGAACTGCCTCAGGGGAGGGGGCACGCCCCCCATTGGAGTGGGCGCAGACAGGCACCTGTCGCCTGTTGCCAGGTCAGGGTCGTGGTGCATAGAGTGATCAATGAGCAGTTTGGTGATCTTCTATGCCAGCTCGAGGACCATGTGTCACAATTAGAGAGTCAGCCTGGCTCTGCGGCTCAGACCCCAGCACAGCCACCTTCGGGGCTGTGAAAGTGCAGTGGTGACTGCCCATGGGTGGGGACCTTAGTCCCACTATTACCACTAGGGAGCTTGTGGGCTTCCGATATACCAACACCCCTCCCCATCAAGGTGTTTACCCCCCAAATGTGTCATATACTGCCCTGTATGCATCTTGTGTGTCTTGTCTGTTAGCCTACCCAACCTACCTCTCCAAATATACCTACTACCTCTCCCCAACACCCCATTCTCACCTGGAAAAAAAAGAAAAAGGGCAATCTGTTACCACAAAAAAAAAATCACGCCCCATACATAGTGTCCATTTCGCATGTGTCCACTGGACACATGTAATCCAGTCTAACTGGCATCATAACTTATTATTGTTGTCCTCACCCCTCTCCCAGGGGTTTGAGTGTCCAAATCTACCTCCAAATTCAGTGTATATGCACAGCTGTTGCTGTAGAAGAAATGGGCAGCTATGAACCTTCCCTACACCCTTCCTGCACATCCCTAGCTATTTTCCCTACTGTCTTTCCCACTTTGTGCCCCTTTTTTCACCACTTTCCTAGCAACCCCTTTTTCTTTTCTTTTAAAGAAATTAGCACGGGGGTAAGCGGCAGTAAGCACTTTAAAGCAGCAGTAAGTGGGTTTAAGCCTGTTTATGGAGGGGTAAGCAATGCCTACACATGTTAAGCAATTTAGAAGCTGAGTATAAGAAACAGTAACCCGAAGTTAGCAGTGCTTACCTCCACGCAAACTCACTTACTACTGCTTTAAAGTGCCTTAATCACTCTGTATCCAATGGGCCATGTTCTGCCCAGCAATAAAATAAACAGCTGCTGCAAGGCTCAGACCTGGGACCCTACACACCATAGACAAAGTGAATTACCACTAAACCATGCCAAATATGCATAAATGTGATGTTTTCAGAAACATATCATCCAGCCCAGTCATGCAACAGTACAGAGAATGTATACCAATATCTAGATGTATGTGTGTGTGTAAATATATCAATATCTAAACAGATACAACATATCCACACACACACACACATATATATATATATATATATATATATATATATATATATGTGTGTGTGTGTAAATGTAGAAATATATACATATATATAAATATGTATGAACATATATACATGCAAATGCCTACATCAACACATATATATGTCTACACCTATATGTCTACATATACACAGCAAGTGACATATATGTAAGCAGATATATATCTGTGTAGGTATATATGGACATAGTTATATATATGTAAGCAGATATATATATCTATATAGGTATATATGGACATACATGTGCAGATATCAATGGGAGATTAAATCATAAATGTCCACATGCAGCATTAATGGAGTTGAGAGGCCCAAAACAATATATGTCTTGTACGAATAGGTATACCTTCCCCCCACAGCCAAAAATGTCTGCCCGCAATACACTACCAAGTGTTGCAGATACCATAACCAGGTCCTGACAAGTCATGGGCACAAGATGTTAACAGTACTACATCCCACCTGTATTATGTCAGGCTGGTATTGGTGACATATCATGCAGTACAGTCTGGCTCCCATAGGAAATGTAAAATGTGGAAGCTAGCAACATCCCCAGGATACATATAAACAGACACATATATGCAGATATAGATATACACACACGCATATACATATATATATATATATATATATATATATATATATATGTATATATATATAGATATATATATGTATATATATATATATATATATATATATATATATATATATGTATGTATATATATATATATATATATGTATATATATATATATATATATATGTATGTATGTGTATATATATATATATATATATATATATATATATATATATATATATATATATATCTATATGCGTCTACTTCATATGATCGAAAGTTCTTATGATCGACAAAATTTTCAGAGAGACCAAAACACCTAAAGCTCAAAACACCGAAAACTCATTTGGTCGAAACTCATAACACTGACACATGACATTTAAAGCATTATGCCCTTTTCCCACTATAGCACACCCCTGGAGTTAGAATAAATAGTTGGGGGGTGTGGGGAGTGTAGCCCCCCACATTATTTACATAAATATTGTCATCTCTGTTATAACTATGTGCCCCCCACAGCCCCTATCTATTTATTCTAACTCCAGGGTCGCGCTACAGTGAGGAAAGGGCATAATATTTTAAATGTCATGTGTTGATGTTATGAGTTTTGACCAAATGGGTTTTCGGTGTTTTGAGCTTTAGGTGTTTTTGTCTCTCTGAAAAGTTTGTCGATCATATGAACTTTCGATCATATGAAGTAGATCTATATATATATATATATATATATATATATATATATATATATATATATATATACATATACACACACACACACACACACATATATATATATATATATATATATATATATATACACACACAAATATATATATATGTGTGTGTGTGTGTGTGTGTGTGTGTGTGCAAAAGACAAAAAAATGCACAATTGTCGCACAAGCAGTATGCAGACAATGAGAGCCATTGAGCCCTGAAATATTCCAATGTGTGCTTTAAATCAAGCCAACACATCCATTTCAGTACAATTCAGTACAAGGATGCTTTTTCAGAAAACTTTCCTCAGTTAAGATGGTCAGAATGCCTCATGAATCAGCAGGGGGGTACGAACTTTCAGAACAATCATTTTCAAGCACCTGCACAGAGGCATTGGCCAAGTGAACAGGGGAAACAACTATCGTCCATGGAGGGGGAGGAGACAATAGAGACTGATATTTCATCACAGTCTGTACCTGACATTGATCGAGGGGAAAGTTCCCCAACTTTGCATATTGACCTCAACAGTACTGGAGACTTTAAAGTTTACAATTATACTGACATTTCCTTGAATGTAACTACTTGTGACCTCTTGCCAAAAGGTTTTATGTTTGTTCCTAGTCAATACTTAAATACTGTGAATACACTGGTTGATTTAAAACTTTATGTGAGGAAATTGAATTTAGAGGTTTTGTTTCAAGGGGTAGAACATGTATGTCAATCACTCAAGGTATCCAGTTCTTACCATCCCCCACCCATCCTATTTTAGCATCCTTTGAGAGAGTTTGTGAACTTGATATTAGAAATCTGGGTAACAGGTTTAGAAACAATAGTTTCAGTAGTAATTTAACTAAAGATGAGAGAGATGAGCTGCATTGTTTAAAACAACGATACGGCATCAGAATAATAAACCAGATAAAGGGGGTGGGGTTGTCATTATGAGAACTGATGACTGTATCAACAAAATGAAATCTATCTTGGAGATAGATGCTTACTGTGAAAGTTCCTTAAATGAGTTAAATGGCACATACAATAGAATAAGGGGGTACATCCACGACTTATTTATTGATGGTCTCATTTCAATCTCCGAACTACACTATCTGACAATGGAATTTCCAATTACACCCACAATTTTTGGTTTGCTGAAACTCCATAAAAACATTCACAGCCACCCATGCGTCCCATTGTTGATGCCTGGAGATCAATCATGCACCCCTTAGCCATATTTTTGGATACTGAACTGAAGAAGTTACTTTTGGATGAACCCCACTTATGTATTGATTTCTGGGACTTCTTAAGGAAAATCATTAATACTTGTTTTAGGTCCGACTTTTTATTTATTACAATTGATATAGTAGATTTATATTCTGTCATCCCACATTCCATAGGGGAGGAATGGTTTTGTGATTATTTGTTTTCTAAGGGAATACCCCAGGACAAAATCTATATGTACGGACAGATTTTGGATATGGTGCTGAGATGCAACTTTATCTTGTTCAACAATCAGTATTATTTACAAACACAAGGGGTTGCTATGGGTTCAGCATGCGGGGGGCTGTACGCCAATATCGTCATGTTGGAATGGGAAAAACGTACTTTGAAACAATCAACATATTTCCGAATCTGTCATACTTACATGAGGTATTTGGATGACATGTTTATTTTATGGGAAGTCCCTAGAGACCAAATTGTTGAATTCATTAACTATATTAACAACTCAACCTCCTTTTTAAAGTTCACATATAGTGTTAATGCATGTGAAATTTCCTATCTTGATTTTATGTTAAAGAAAGATCTGGAACAACAGAGATTTGTGGCTGAAATTTTCAGAAAAGAAACCTATTCCAATAGTTTTCTGCATTTTGACAGCTGCCACCCATTCACTCAGAAATGTGCAGTTATTAAGGGGCAATTTGTGCATGCAGCACGAATGGTGACAATTTGGATAGGTTTCACCAGAGAATGCCTTAACTTGAAGGAAATGTTCTTGAAAAGAGGTTATTCCTCCCAATTTAATTGACAACATCATGAAGCAGGTTAGCGAGAAAAGACAATGTGGGTATTTTACAAAAATTTTTGTCACCTCTAATACTGTCCATCCCGATTTGACTGGGTTGAACATAACTGAAACAGTCACGGACACTGTTGTGAATGACCAAACAATTGTCCATAACCAGGAAATATATAGGGGCACCATTCCTCTGAGTCTGAAGTAACTAATTACCACACAAGTTTTTCAACTGTCTTTTCAAATGACGCATACACTATTAAAGATATTCTGTGTAAGAATTGGAATTTGTTGAGTAGTGACAGAGAATTTTTAAAATCTTAAGAGAAAAACCTGTGTGTGTTTTCAAGAAGGGCCCTAACTTGAAGAACATTGTTGAACGTAATAATGATGGAATCTATAGGAAGGGTCAGATGATTAAGTGCGGGGCATGTAAATTTTGCCCTTTCATTTTGGAAGTCAGTGAATGTGAAATTAATAGAACGAAAATAAAAATACCTGTGAGGTGTAGTTATTTAATGGAAAGAGTGGTCTATTGTGCTTCATGTTCCTTTTGCCCATGTTTTTATGTGGGGAAGACGTAAGCTTAAAAATAGGATCAGCGAGCACCTTAGGAATATAAGGGATGCTAGTGAAATGAATGCACTTACTAGAGACATTAGTGAGTACAACAATCACCAGTTCAAATTTGTAGTACTTGAAGTCCAAAAAAGACATAATAGGGGGGCAGCCTGGCCATATTTACTCAACAAAGCCGAGTTGCTATGGCAATTACGACTTGATGCCACTCATTGGCCAGGCTTAAATGAGCCTTTCCATAAGCAGTCTGCTTAAACTGAGGGCTCTTGAGAGATGAAACATTCCCTTTAGATATGGATATGGTAAAAAATGTTGTTTTTTTTTTTTTAAATGGCCTTCATACCTGTTATATGTTTATGTACATGAAATTTATTCATTTTTTCCTAATGGATTTTTAACTGTATGCATATTTTACTTATATGTTTTTATATACATACATATTTTTTCAAAAGCATCTTAAAAGCATTTTTATATATACACATATTTACATATTTATTCTTGTGTTTATAATACATAGTTTAGGCTGTTGACATTTGCTTATACATTCTTGTTTGTCTGAATAAAGAAAGCATTCTTGTCCTGAATTGTACTGAACTGGAAGTGTTAGCTTGATTTAAAGCACACATTGGAATATTTCAGGGCTCACTGACTCTCATTGTCTGCATACTGCTTGTGTGACAATTTTCTTGGTGATATATATATATATATATATATATATATATATATATATATAGGTTCATAGGTTCATAGGTAGTTACTAGGCTATCTGCCCTAATGCATTTATAAGCCTAGCCAGAGTGTATTTGGCTTCCGCCTCCCTATTAGATTAGCCTACTGTGCCTCTGTAAAGTAGGTCACAGAAGGTACCCTTTTTAAGATTAGTTTACTGTGCCTCTGTCTAGCAGGGACACAGAAGAGATCCCAGGGGTGAATTTGCGATTTCCCATCCACGCGTCAAGATTTCGCTTGAAGAGGGTGAGCGAGGGGCTATGTCTAATATGAATTGGGATTCTATTCCAGAGTGAGGGGAGCCTCTGGGAAATTAATCTGTCCCTCCAGCATGTCCTATTTATTTTTGTGCTGAGGTTTAGGTCCCTGGAGCGTGTAGCTCTAAGGGACTTGGATTTTTTGAGGTGGAACATGTCCATTAATTCTGGGTTTGACATGGCTTTGTACATCAGGCATAGATCGCCTCTGAGTAGGCGGTAAGCAACTGAGTAGAGCTGGAGTTTCTTTAGTCGAGCTGCATAGGACATCTGTTTGTAGCCCATGATCCTCTTGGTGAGATACTTTTGGGGTCTCTCCAGTTGCTGCAGGTGTCGGGTAAGGTACATCCCAAAAGGGGCATTGTATTAAATTACGGGCATGCTGAGTGATGAGTAGAGGGGCACAATGACCTCTCTTGATCTAGATGCGAACCCTTTTTTGATAAGGTGGGCTGTATAGAAGGTCTTTCTAACCACTTTGGCAATGTGATTATCAAAGGAGAGATTGCTATGTACGTTGGTCCCCAAATCTCTAATTACTTCTTCCGTACTTAATGGATTACCACCTATGTGGTAATTTGTGGGCATCTTGTTTTTCCCAAAGGAGATGACTATGCACTTTTTAGCATTTAGCTTGAGGCTGTGGCTCTGGCACCAAGCGTCCGTCTCTGTGAGACCCTTTTGGAGGATGCTTGTGCCAGCTGGAGATTCGATTATGGCCCCCAGTTTGCAGTCATCTGCGAACTTTGTCAGCCATAACCCCCCCGTGTTAGCTTGAACCTCAGAGAAGTATATACCGAACAAGAGAGGTCCCAGAACTGAGCCCTGTGGGACGCCACTTGTAACTGGTTTGGATTTGGACATGGCACCTGCGATTCTGACCATGTGGGTTCTATCTCTGAGCCAGTTTGCAACCCATCTTGTGATATAGGGGTTGATATTTAAGCTGGTAAGCTTATTTATGATGCCCGAGTGGGGTATTGTGTCGAAGGCTTTTGCGAGGTCCAGGTAGGCTGTGCGGACTACCTTGCCCTCATCTATGGCTTTGGTAACTGTTTCAAAGAAATCAACTAGTTTTAAGAGGCAAGATCTGCCCTTAACAAAGCTGAATTGGGTAGGGTCCAGTGTCTGGAGGCTCCCAATGTCTTTGTTTATGAGTTCCATGATAATACGCTCCATAGCTTTACAGACCAGACTAGTCAGGCTTATGGGGCGATAGTTTCCGGGGTCCATTGTGGCACCACCTTTGTGGAGTGGGACCACTGTAGCAGTACGACATTCTTTGGGTACATATCCTGTAGTAAGGCTAAGTTTGAACAGTGACTTAATGTGAGGGTTCAGTTCTTCTTGGAGCTCATGTAAGACACAGCCTGGGACACCGTCCGATCCCATAGATGGTGTGTTTTTTGCTTTGGAGAGGGCAGCTTTCACCTGTGCATCTGTGAATTCAGGGAGGTTACATTCAGTTGGGATAGGCATTTGCTCCTTTGGGGGGGAAGGGGGGGTAGTTTGCACTGAATCTGTCTGCCAGGATGTTGGCTATGTCTGTAGGTTCAGTATATTTTGTACCGTTATGCAACAATTCAGAGCATATCTGGGAGTTTCCACCCATGTTCCTGACATAACTAAAGAACGCCTTGTGATTATCTTTAGTGTCTAGGGTAATTTTTATTTTGAAACTGGCCTTTGATGATTTTATGAGGGATCGAAGTTTCTTGCTAATATTGATCAGAGATGCCTTCCCTTTTTGGGATTTTGCTCTGTCATGTAGTAACTTCCTCCTTCTGTTGTATAGCTTATTTATGGCCGGGGTCCACCAGACTGGTATCCTGTTTTTGGAGGAGTGAGTCTTGGTTTTATTTGGGATAGCACAATCCATGCATTCCTGCAGGTGCTCATAGAATGCATTTGTAAAGGATTCTGCGGATTGGGCTGTATTATCCTCTGGCCCAGGGGCTTTGAAGGATTCCACCTCAGTCTTGAGAAGTGCAAAGTTGGCTTTTGAGAAATTATTTACAGTGATTTCCTTGGCTGGGGGTGGGGATGGGATATGGATGTCCAGGGAAATTTGTTTATGGTCTGATCTGACCAATGAGGGGTTTACCTCTGGTGTGGAACATAGAGTCCCCATGTTGGTGATGACCAGGTCCAATATGTTGTTCCCTCTCATGGGAGTGGCGACCAGTTGTTCCATTGTGTTAGAGTTTATAAATTCAAGGAACCATTGGGCGAGGGTGTTTGGGCTTGAGTAGTTTTCCCAGTCAATGTTTGGGTAGTTGAAGTCACCCAATAACATAGTGTTTGGAGAGACCTTCATATTCTCCAGTGTTCTCAGGAATGCCAAGTGGGGTTCCTGTAATAAGGAGGGTGTTCTGTAGCAGGCTACAAACTGAAAGGCAGTTTTGCCCACTGTTAGTTGCACATGGATGGATTCCGATGCTTCGTGCAGTGCCACTATCCTGGAGGTGTAGGTATCTTTGATGAATATAGATACTCCCCCTCCTTTTGTGCTTCGGTCTGAGTTTTGGGGCTAAAACGCATGGTATGAGTTATAACCTGGTAGTGCTGGGGTGCTCTCAGGAGCCTTGAACCAGGTTTCTGTTACTGCACAGACATCGATTTTCTCCATACTGAGGAGAGCCTCGAGTGCGTGCATCTTGAGGTTTAGACTTCTGGCATTGAGTAGCATTACCTTTAGTTTTTTTATCCTTTGGTTGCCTATGGATGTGGGTTTGTCCTTTGAGCCTTGCCTAAAAAAGGCACTATGGGGGTGGCAAGAGCCTTGGCCAGTATACAAAAGCCTAAGGGTGACAGGTGCAAGCCGTCCCTAATGAAGCAACGTGGCTTGTCAAGCATGTCATCCCAGGCTAAGAGACACTGGATCCCCTTTGAATGACACCAATACTTTAGCCAATTGTTGAAATTGATCATTTTGTCTTTATACTGTGGCATCATTCTTGGTGAGGGAAAGATGCTACTCAAGGTCAGGGTCATACCAGCCTGGGCTACATGGTCAGAGAGCTCTTCTATGTCTCTTTTCATGTAGTCCAGGGAGGTACGTCTCAGGTCATTCACACCAGCATGGACAATGACAGAGTCATACTTGAACTTGCTTTGGAGTGATCTGAGTGCTTGCATTATGTGGCGGATCCTGGCACCCGACAGGCAGCTTACAGTGACCTTCTCCTTGTTCAGTCTGGTGAGTGGGACATCAGTGTGCCAGACAATAGAGTCCCCTATGACAAGTGTATTTGGTGTGTTGTTTGGCCTTAAGAGCTGTGACTGTGAGGCACACTGATTTTGTGAGATATGTGATTTGTGGGTATTGTTGAGGGGTGGCTGTTGCTTGGATATCTGCTTAGGAGGTCTTTGCTGTTTAGGCAGATTTTTATTTAGAGCCTCCGAGTATGTTTTTGTGTGTTTATGTGCTGGGTATGCAGATGCAATAGGTCTATGTGAGACTGGATTTGTGGTGTGGGTGGTTACCTTTTCCTCCTGACTGACTGTGCCAGTCTTGGGTTGAGAGAGCTCTGCCTCCAGTTTGGCTGTGGAACTGCATCTCTCACATGTATTAGAGTTTGTTGGAAGGAGGAGAGGGTTCTGTGTACATAAGGCAATTGTAACATTGCCTCAAAATTCCCAGATTCACCAGCTGGACTGAAGAGTAACCTTGAAACTGACTCTTGGACATACCAGATTAGTATAGGGAACTGTTTTTTTACTGATCAGATTAGGGAAGGGAACTGATTTTTCACTTGATCAGGAAGGACCAGTCGGGAGCCTAATACTTATGAAAAGTCAAGGAGGGTGTAGTGCTTTAGTTAGTTCGTGTTTCCTTATAAGAGCTGAGCAAGTGCTGGGCTTTAGAAAGAGAATAGAGTGATTACTTTGAGAGTTTGAACAGTTCTAAGGGAAAAAGTGAAGAGCAGACTTTGTTGAGCCTGGAATAGTTTTATATATATATATATATATATATATATATATATATATATATATATATATATATATATATATAAATATACATGTGACTACACATACACACACAGAGATATGTACAGTAAGAAACTCATGTAGTAGGCGCATACAATATGGAACAGCCACTATGCCTACAGTTAACACCCTAACAACTGGACACTGGATGAGCCACCCATACAAATGACATATGTTGCCTGCAACATATACCCACAGAGAGGTCATAGGATAAAACACCACACATAGGTTTGCAGAAATGGAATACCTTTATTTGTGTACTAATACAGATGTATATGTCATGTCATATAGCTGTTCAGACACTGACATCCATATAAACAGAGTAATGCAACTGTGAAACAGGTCTAGTGATACAGTAGTCTGGAAAGGTCCACAACTGTTGCTGTCCAGGCCAACCCCTTCAAATCATACAATAGTAATGACAGACTGGGCCACAGGATACCACACAATCAGCAGTAAGTGATGCATGTGTATAGTCCAGCAGCCCCTATCTACACTCTGTACACAATCACTAGGTGGTACAGACTTCAGTTGGCCAAATGGGATGTAACTGATACATAACATGGCATAACTGACACCATCACAAGCACACTGGCAAACAGAACAGTCTGTATGGCAGGAGGCAGTAGGCCTGCAGTAACCCACTTTATGTAAGTAAGGTCAAGATAGGTGAAATGTATGGTACTGTACATCCAGATACCTTATGGCAGCCCACCCCTGATACCCCCACATTTTGTAACAGCCTAGGTTATGTATGGTGCATCCCCCCTTCTAGACTCAATAATATAGGGCCATATACCATTGTTACATACACTGGCCTCTGGAGTGCATATGGGCACACATGTATTGTGTAGGTGAAGTCCACACATATATGGCCCCAGCCCCACCGTATGTGTGGTGGATACAACTGCAGTGGACTGCTGGCAGGAATGGCAGTGTGGCATACGTATATGTGCATATGTATCACTATCTGTATATGTGTAGACATATAATGCTCTGTATATGTATATAGTATATATCTGGGAGTGTATATGCATATCTATGTACATATACACACCCATATATATATATGCCGATATGTACATGTGTAATTATCTATATAGATATCTGGATAATCATATGTACATATATATTCACCATATGTCCTGCACATGGGGTGTAGCCCTACCTCAACCCCTACAGTCCCAACTCTGTAGTGCAAGGGGATGTCGGTATTTATAGCAGGTATATTAGTAGACTATTGCTACTGTAATAGGGATTGTCTTCACAGACATGGTGTATGTGGGAGGTCACATCTGCTTTTCACATGTGCGCCATTGGCTACTGACAGACACCCTAATGACATCATAGTACAGTACCGCTGCAAGCATGTAATGCTCCTGTAGACTACAGCAGAGATATTGGCCAATAGATGTGGGCATTCTGACACACTCTGTACAGTCCAGAGGTATACACAGAACCCCTTAGTGCAGAACATGTGGACCAAGCCTGACAATATGGATGTTAACAGCCATGTAGATGGGTATAACCCATAATGACAGGTATACATTCGCCCCATAGGTTATGCATTCACACACCCCTGTCTGTCCTGATACATAGTAACTGCTAGTACAGAGGTGCCATGGCCACATACTACCCACTAGATATTGACATAAATCTGTACAGCATCCCACCGCTCCATCTGACATACATGACTGTTAAGGGAGGTCCAGCAGCAGTACATCTGGTAAATATCTGCACATGACATCTCACTGGGTAAGTACACTAAGCTACTAGGCATGTAACAATGCACTGTGCAGGCTACAGGCAGACTGGCTCAACATTGGCCTACATCTCCTATGGGGGAATGCACATGTACCTGCATATATAGCAGGCTCTACAGGCATGTCACAACACAGGGTAAGCCTGTGCGGAAGTGCATAACCACAACAAATGTGAACTCAGCCACAGCCACATATGGTAAGCTAGCATAATATTACAGTATATGGACTATCTGTTCAACACCATCCTCATATGTGTCACTCACACACTAACCCTACATATACTGGGCTGCTACACAGTGTGGCCTGATGCCTGCCTGTGGTATGGGACATGTGTGTATATGGCCCTACAAACATGTAAGCCAATATGGTAACATACAGTGGAGCAGCATGTAACATTAGATAGGACGGGATCTAGAACAATGACATCTACCACAGTCTGTACACAGGCCAAGGTACGTATTGACAATACACACACTGTCGACATTCACCATAAGTACACAGACCTCAGTCCTGTACAAACAACCACAGAATGTCCAGGTTATGTCATCAAATATAACCCCTACTGTACATAACATGTGTAGCAGTCTGATATCTCACTGGCTTATTACCAGATATGATGACACTAATTATGGTGTACAGCACATATGCACCTCTTAATGCATGACATATGTACAAAGGTTGACAGAGTTGTGGCTGGAAACACATAAACAGGGCCAATATTGACATGTTGCTGTGATAACATCTTACATTTACTGTTGTAACAGAGTTTGTCACAACATATGTCCTATGAGGGATATGAAGTCAGTAACTGTCCCGGCTTTCAACATCTACAGACTGCAATCCTCACACTACCTTCTGCACTTCACAGATACATGCTCTGTGGGTAATACATGAAACCAAAGGCACCACACACTGCCCAGTCTGCAGATGTCCCTACAGATGGGGAGTCCTCATAAAATACAACTGACATGACAGGTATTAATACCTGTAGGACAGCCATATCCGCACACACCCTGTTAAACCAGCATTACTCCGAATGCAGTATAGCAGCACTTACACTCTGTAGTCAGGTCAGGCACATCCCCCTCCTGGGCATTGCCCTGTTTCCACAGTGTATGTTGTCAGAGGTAAATTCCCAATCCATCTGAGATGCTGTTTGCCAAACAACAGATCAAGTTCCTGCTCACAGTGAATGGAAAGGCCTGACACCAATATGATGTTCCTAGATATTGGAGTGTGTTTCCATGCAATTGGCTATGGGAATGTTACCACAGCTGTTCCACATGCAATCAGCTAGGGAGGGGCTGCAATTCGTGCAGAGGCCATCAGCTGATCATGAGCATCACTTAAAATGCACAAACTGCTGCCTAAGCAAAGCAGGTGTAGGTCTCCACATCCAACAGTGAGGGAGTAAGAGAGGCAGACAGAGGCAATGATAAGTCAGGGAGGGGTGGGAGAGTAAAACTTAAGCATGTTTGTGTCACACACCTACCAGCACAGGGTATGAAACCCCTGATGACTATGTAGTGCTATCACAGTCATATGCAGTTATGTGATGCACCACATAGGTTACCTGTTGTGTAGTCCTCAGAACATACATGTGATGGTGAGTGACATCTGCAACAGGGATATGGTAGCTATATGGTAGGTGAAGTACAAGTGCCTGTCTGCATGAACAGGTGCCAGCGTCAACACAGCCACACTCTCACAGGGATGCACACACATTGACACACTTGGCAGGGCCAGGTATACAGCTCATCACTAGTGAGATTGCCACAACACATTACTGCGCAGGTATCACATGCACCACACGGGTCATATGGAGGTTATATGGGCAAAGGGTATGGGGAGGTGTCTGACATCAGACAGCATGCTTCAGTATGCCACTGAGGGTTGTAGTGAGTGTGGATGTGATCATACACCACACACACAAACACATAGAGTGCCAGTACTGACATGCATGGGTGCATTTCTGCACAGGTATGTAGTGGTCGACTGTGCCAGATGGCTATACAAGGCTAGGTGATGGGTATACCTTGGCATCAGGCCACATGATGATGGTCTGCATTGTGTCTCAGGGCTGTAGTTTCTGCATTTGCCCACACAGGTGGGGTATTGTATCCCCCATCCAGTCACCTGGGTGACTATTGCATGTGGCCAATGCTGTGCATCGCTTGCCATGTATGTGTTCCTTAGTCCATGACATGGATGGTGTCTGGGATGTGCACACCTCCCACATGCATGTACAGTGACATGTGGAACTGTACCTGGGGTGTCGGGACCATGTTGTGTACACAGATTATCATCAGATGTGCCAGTCTTGGCCACCTGTGGCAGGAACTGGTAATGGACAGCAGGTTAACCCTGCACCTACACTGATAGCATGCTAATGGCATTCCCTGTTGTCAGTGGCATCTGTCCATACAGGGCATGTTTTCAGGCATGGTATGCCTTTTGTGGGTCACATGTGATGGCACCACAGGTGTTGCAGGTGGCCAATGGGGAACATGGAGAAGGTGCACTGTCTGCATGTATGTGCCTATTGGACAGATGGACAGGGTGTCATGCCCTCTGTAGGCCACTTCAAATACTCCATAGTTACTATCAATCACCAATATGCAGTGTACTACCCACATATTGGCTATTGCCTCAGCGTGTGTGTGTGTGTGTGTGTGTGTGTGTGTGTGTGTCTGTGTATGAGACATGGGTTGAGAGTGTGGTCTGGGTAATACTGGGTTTCCTAACTGTGATTGCCCGGCCTTGATGTCACATGTATGAGTATGGATTTGCACCCCAGCCTCTTGGCTATTTCACATCTGTTATCCCTGTACAGTGGACATTGTGATATATACTAGGACCACCATATATGAAATTTGCAAAACCCGCTCCACATTGGACCCAGGTGTCACACACTCACACCCACCTCCAAACAGGATACGAGTTACAAACACACACACACCTGTCATGTCTGGGAGTAGAACCCCTACCTAACTACAAAAATATCCAGCAGTAACAGGACCCGGAGTCAGAAAAAAAATATTGAAATCACAACGTTTAATATGAAATAAAAAATGAAAAATCACAAATAATCCCAAGCGCTTTTGCACGGTCACTACCAGGCTTTTTCAAGGAATTAATTCATTCATTCCTGAAAAAGCCTGTGACTAGCCTAAAATGCATTGCCCTATTTCATATTAAACACACACAAAACATCCTGTTACCGCTGGATATTTTTGTGGTTGCTGGCTTATTTCTACCCCTACCTAACTAGTTTATTACACTACAGCACTACACAGTTATAGTATGCATCATGGAGATTACGAGAGTACTCTTTCCCCAAAGATGTATATCACATTGGATGACATCAGCAGGATTGCTAAAGTAGGGCATTTGACATGTACTGAGTGTGACTAGCCTAAAATGCATTGCTCCCTACACAGTGATTGAAACACACACAAAACATCCACAACCAACATGCGTGGGTATAGAACCCCTAACAGAGGTCTATATCACACTACAGCATGGAGCTGTTATATGATGCACCACAGGGATTACTGGAGAACTCGTTCCCCAAAGGTGTATTTCACAATGAATGACATCAGCAGGATTGTGACATCAGCAGGATTGCCAGAGTAGGCCATTTGACATGTACTGAGTGTGACTAGCCTAAAATGCATTGCTCCCTACACAGAGATTGAAACTCACACAAAGCATCCGCAACCGACATGTGTGGGTATAGAACCCCTAATAGAGGTCTGTATCACACTACAGCAGTATGTAGTTATGGCACGCACTATGGAGATAACTGGGCTACATTCTTCCCAGAGGTGTATTTCTAGGTGGATGACATCAGCAGCCTTGCCAAAGTAGAGCATACAGATTGTATGGAGTGTGACTACCCTAAAAAACATTGCTCTCTACACAGACAGGGTCAGACAGACACACATATTTGCCAAGTCTGGGATTAGAACACCTACCTAACCAACTTATCATACTACAGCAGTACACAGTTATAGGATGTGCTACAGAGATTACTGGGGTACAAACCTCCCCAGAGGTGGATTTCTAGGTGCATTACTTTCTACACAGACTGACACACACACAGTTGCCAAGGCTGGAGTTAGAACTCCTACCTATTTTATCACACTACAGCAGTACACAGTTATGGCATGTACTATGGAGATTACTTAGATGCAATCTTCCCAGAGATGTATTTCTAGGTGGATGACATCAGTGGCCTTACCAAAGTAGAGCATTTCAATTGTAGGGAGTGTGACTACCCTAAACACATTGCTCTCTACAGAGACAGACAGACAGACACACACACACACAGTTGCCAAGCCTGGGGTTAGAACTCCTACCTAACTATTTTATCATACTACAACAGTACACAGTTATGGCATGTGCTACAGAGATTGCTGGAATACAACCTTCCCAGAGATGTATTTCTTGGTGGATGACATCAGCAGCCTTACCAAAGTAGAGCATTGCTTTCTACACAGACAGATACAGTACACAGTTGCTAAGGCTGGGGTTAGAACTCCTGCCTAATAGTTTATCACATTACAGCAGTATGCAGTTATGGGATGCACCACAGAGATTACTGGGCTAAAACTCTCCCAAAGGTGTATTTCACAGTGGATGACCTCAGCATGCTTGTCATAGTGGGGCTATGGGGAGGGCAGTGTGTGTGCATGGGCAAAAACCCATTCATCTAGGGGTTGACATACCACATGCTGGCACAACCTGGGTCATATTTCACAGGTGCATGTATACAGCTGCTAGATGACTACTTCCTTGAACAGTCATGTTGCACAGCTGGCACGTGCACCACATACTCTGTAATTCTGTCAGATACCGGTGGCTAGTATCTGCAGTGAGTGACATCTGACCCTCATGTGGTTGTGGCCCTTTGGCTGTGTGCTGGGTGGAACAGGCCTGGATGGTTCCTTGTCACAGTCACCCTCTTCCAGACATCTATGTATGTCTACCTTTGGCTTATTATAGTGTGTTGTCCTTACATATATGCCTGTATTCCTATCCACTGTGTGTGCAAAGCATGAGTGGTGTATACTGAGGAGTCTACGGCTGCCAGATATTTCTGGTCCACTGGTGTTTGCAGACATGGCCTTCATGTGTTTAAGTGTGTGAGCATGCCCAGCATAACCTTTCAGTATGTTGTTGACTGACATTGCCTTCATTCTCTAAGTGTGTGGACATGCCCAGTATGGCCGTCTGTATTGAATGTGTGGATCGAGTCCAGATCATTTATACTGCAGTGCTGACCTTTGTGTTGTACACCTACAGGTAGTATGCTGTCTCTGCAGGGTATCTGTCGATCATTTGGTTTTGACTGTTACTGCATTTCTGCATAGGATGGGGGGGGGCACACCTGACTATTTCTATATTTCTACACAGGATTGTGGGGGCGGCACACCTGACTGTTACTATATTTCTACGTAGGATGGGGGGGGGCACACCTGACACTTTTACACATTTACTAGGACTGTACTGGTATGTCGGGTACTTCATTTCAGTCTGAATTCTTACCTATCGTGCTGACTAGAGGCATACCAGCGTACTACAGATCTTAGCTTTTAATTACCTACATATTAGTTTCTGACTTCCTACCCTTCAGAACTGACATCCCACTGCCTGACCTGCTGTAGTCTGTCTGTGTAGGCCTGGGGGGGACCTTTGTTTGTGTTTGTCTACACTTGTCCTGCTGGCTGTGACTGTTGTTGGGTATGTGAACCCCCTCTGACTGCCATGTGTGAGTCACTTACCTTGTGGGTGTCCCAGTATTGAGGGTGGTGCTGCAGGGCTGCCTATGTCAGATGTACATAGTACACTCCCTACACATGGTTAATCATAGGTAGTGTAATGTTTGGCATCCCTTTTACTGTATGCGAGAGTCGGAGAGAGGTGTTATTCCCTAGGTCCCTCCTGTGTCAGTATATGTGCTATGCGTTGCCTCTTTGCCATGCCTCCTTCTACCTACTGGGGCTGGCTCAAGTTGTTCGGCCTCTGAGTCACTCTGTGCCTGTTCAGGTCTTGGCAATGGTGGAGCACTATGTGGCCCTGCCCCATGCTGTTCCTGCTGCAGCTGTTTCCGCAGGATCACATTGTGTAGCATGGCACATACAAGGACAATTTGGGTACATGTAGCTGGTGAGTACTGCAAGGCTCCACCGGATGTGTCCAGGCACTGGAACCATGACTTAAGCATCCCAAACACATGCTCTACTATAATTCTGGTCTGTGCGTGTGCCAGATTACGGAGTTCTTGTTTGGGTGTGTGTGCATTTCTGAAGGGTGTCATCAGTCACAGCTCCAGTGCGTATCCAGCATCCCCTACTAGGTGACCATCAGGGATGTCCCCACTGGCAAATCTCTGGTATAGCTGCATCAGATGCCAGATGTGGGAATCGTGATAGCTTCCAGGGCAGCCAGCAGACATGTTTATTATTATGCCCTGGGCATCGCACATGACCTGGCAGTTGATGGAGGGGAAGCCCTTGCAGTTGATGTAGACCCTACCCCACTCACCAGGTGGTGCTTTGATGCATATACACATGCAATCTATAGTACCCACTACCTTAGGGCATTTTGCTATTTGGTGGAACAGTTGCATATTGCTGGCCAATGCCTCACGAGTGTTGGGGAAATATACATACTCACCAACATGTACTGACACGGCATCCAGAAACTTGTGGAGTACCCTGGATGCTGATGCCTGTGAAATCCCCATCATATCCTCATTTGGCCTTTGGAGAGTACCTGTGGCTAGTATTCATAGGCCTACACATACCTTGGTATCCACTGGGATGGGTTCCCCTCTGTTAGTTCTGTGTGTCAGGGGTAGCTGGCACAGTCCAACAATTTGCTGTAGGGGGTCCCTACCCACCCTATAGTGCTGCACTATCTCCAGCTCATGTAGCCCCTGGTAGGTTACCCTAGGTCTATACACTCTTCTGCATCTCCTCACTTGGGTTGGTTGACAGCATTCACATTCTCACCACCCTCAGCCTCCTCCACAAGTTGTTGTATGATAGCTATTGCAGCCCCTTTCATTTTGCTGTTGTGAGTGTTAAGAGTTCCCCGCTTGTTTACAGCGGTGATGTAGAGTGTGGGAAAAACCAGAGGGGAAGCTGTTTGCATAGTTTATAGTAGTGTTCTGGGATGGGCTGCTCTGCTGCCTGTGTAATTGGCTGATTCTGATACATTTCACCTGCCAGCTAAGCTAGTTCTCCTTAATTACCTTCCTCCTGCTGTTTTCCCTTCCCATTGCCTTCCTGTTTAAGCCGGTATGAGCGCCGTGCAAATAGAGTGCTCAAATGTGCACAGAGCTGCTATTTCCTGGTTTAACTTCTTTTTTCTTCCTGTAAAACCTGGTGCGCGGCGCGCACACCTGCTTAGGTTTTGTAAAGAGTGCTAGGCAGGTTTAGACACACCCCCTAGCTTAGCTAAGCTAGGAGCAAACCCAAGCCACAGGGCTCCAATCCATTTACAGCATGCCTGACACACACCCCCATGATGTCACCTAACTCCTAGTCTTGCACAAAGCTATTCATACTCTTACACTGTTGGGACCTTACTCACATGCTGGGGAAAACTGGGATTCACTATCCTTCCCCTCATTTGCATAGGATTGCCTGCTAATGCATAGTTACGTTTCACACTGAGCCTTTCCCCTTAGCAACCACTACTCACTGGCCATGTTGTCTTCTGCCTGCCATTGGCTTGCATGGCAGAATACTGATTTTAGTTAGAATGCTTAATTTAATTTTATTTTGTTATTTTTCCCCCGATGCCATTTGTACTGCTGCCCTACGCTTAAACAGCCGAGATCGGCTAAAAAAATTAAAGTTGATTTCTGTATTTTTTTTTATGTTTGCAATGCCAATGGCCTTATACTTGGTCATTGGCATGCTTACTACATGATATGCAGCCTTTATTTGGAGCTATCACAGCTCCATTTTGGATTTTGCAGAAATGTACTCGGTTACTAACCAAGTACATTTCTGCAGATAGCACTAGTCCTGCACGTACTGCTGCAAGCTTCCTGGATTGCAAAATCACCTCATTTGCATAGATTTCTCCTGCAAATGGGGTGATTTGCATACCAGGGCTTAGTCCATGCAGGATTAGTGCAGGAGCGCTCATGCACGCCCCTGCAAGCTGTTCCTGGATCGCACGCCCGACATATTGCCTGCTTGAGCTCCTGCACTGATCTTGCACGCCGAAGCTTTCGAGAATCCGGGAGGATGTATCAAAGATTTTTTGAAGAGGGAGGTGTTACTAGTGGATCTGAGCTGTGGAGGAAGACAGTTCCATAGTCTAGCAGTTGAAATGGAGTGGAGCATTTGACCATCCAAAATGTTAGTTTTTTTTACTTGTAAAAGCATTTGATTTTCAGAGCAGAGTGGTCTGTTAGGGTGGTATAAGTGGTCTGTTAGGGTGGTATAAGGTAAACAGGGAATAAAGAGAAGGACAGGTAGATGGCTGGAATATTAGTTTGTGGGTAGTTGTTAGCTGCATGTATGCAAGATGATGAGGTAGTTCCAGCCAGTTTAGTAGTCGCAGAGAAGAGCAGTGATGAGAGGAGTGCTGTCTATTTGTGACAAACTTGGCGATTTTATTGTAGCATGAGTCTAGTTTGGATTTAAGACTGGCCTGTATGTTGGTGAAGAGTGGACCCCTATAGAAAAGTGATGGGAGCAAGAAGGAAGAGGCAATGGATAGTTTTGAGAAGTAATTTAGGAAAGTTTTGTGGCGGTATAACATACCTACTTTCTGGTGTGTTTTTCTAATATTGCTATGTATGTGCAAGTCAAAGGTTAAGTGTTCATCTATAGTGACCCCTAGGAGTTTAGTATGTTTGACTACTTCAATGTCAGTGTTATCTTGGGAGAGAACAGTAAAAGTGTATTTGTTAATGATAGTGGACTTCTTATGGGTAAATAGTATTAATTTGGTTTTCTTAGGGTTTACGGCAAGGTGGTTGTTAGCCATCCATATTTTGGTGGAGCTAAGAGCTTACTGGGTAAGTTTCAGGAGTTCGGGTGAAGAACTAGGAGTGCAGATGATAGTGGAGTCGTCTGCATATTGGATGCCTGTACTGTGGGTTAGAGTAGAGTGAAAATCATTGATAAAAATGCTGAACAGTAGAGGCCCTAAGCTGCTCCTTGGGGTACTCCAGTGATGGTGTTGAGGAAAGGAGAGAAAGAGTGTAGCCATTTTGTACCTTGCCTGTCTGTGAGGTAGTTAGTGAACCAGAGTAGGGTGGAAGGAGAGATACCTAAGTTGGACAGTTTTTTTAGAAGAAGAGAACGGGAAATAGTATCAAAGGCTTTGTAAAGGTCAAGAAGTAGTGAGGAGACATGTTTCCCGGAGTCCCTGGCTCGGTTGACAGAGTCACAGAAAGAAATGAGAGCTGTAGTGGTTCTATGCCCAGGCCTAAAACCATGCTGGGTTGGTGATAGTAGGTTATTGCTGAGTATGAAGTTTTGGAGCTGGTTGTGGATACATTTTGCCAGGATTTTTAAGATTGGAGAAAGAATGGGTCTAACATTGGTGATGTCTGTGTTACCACCACCTTTGTTCAGTGGGAGGATGAAGGCCTTTTTCCAAATGGAGGGAACATAAGACTCTTTAATGGACCTATTAAGATGCAAGCTGACAGGATAGGCAATGGAGTTTGCGGCTATTTGAAGGAATTCTGGGGGCAGGTTGTCAGGGGCAGTAGTACAAGGTTTTAGTTTGAGAAGTAGTTTCTTTACAGTGGCAGTAGGGACAGGTGCTAGAGCAAAGTTATATGAGTGGGAAAAGGAGGCATTAGTAGATGGAGGCTCAGATGGATTAGGCTCGTTAAGAGGGAAATTGGTGGTAAGATTAGTTATGGTGTCTATGAAATATGTGTTGAAGAGTGTGGCTATTTCAATTTTTTTTTTTCTGGGTTTGAGTAGGGGTTATTGTTTGATCCAGGAGAAAGTAGGTTGTTAATTGAGCTCCAGAACTGTTTTGGGTTGTACCTTGGTTATTTCTCCTTTGGGACCAAAGCATCAGCCTTTGCTTACACAGCAGGCTCAGTCATTACCTCAGCCCCTAGTGGGTGACTCTGCTGTGACCATTTGTTCTTCAGGCCATTTGTTTCCCCATATCCATTTGGTGTAGCCTTTTTGACCACTAGGGAACAGAGGTTAGCCACGTCCTTTGTGGCTGATCACATGTGGGAAAGACACTTTGTTTGGCCATGGGAATTTTGGTAGGGAGTACATCCCTGCTGTAGTCAAAGGAAAAGACCTGTTCCATGGGATCATCTCTGAAATGGTTCCTTTCTACGGATGTTCCTAAAAAGAAGAAGCAAAAACATAGTTGTGTGGTGCCTTCTAGCACAGTTCTTGGTGATCGGCAACATTTTTTTTCTGTAGCCCAAGAGCTTTTACAGGCTTTAAAACCAATGCACAAAATGTAATCGGCACTAAAATAGCTCCTCTAGTACAGAGATTTCGGTGTCAGATGAAGAGGATAGAGAAGAGGACAAGGCATCTTCAATTAATTCTGACAACATCCCTGTTTCTGAGGTAAGTCTTTCTTCAGAATCTCCTAAAGAGAAATTTTATTTCACTGAAACTGTTTTCAGAATGAATCACCTGAGTGGGAGTAAGTTGATATTCCTTCTTCTTTGCGAAAATATTATGACATGGTTCTACTGGATGTACCATTAACAACACCTGTTCCTCCTCATTCGCCAGCCCTGGAGGATGTACTTGATGTAGCCTGCACTGAGCCAGACACGACATCCAGTCCCTAAGAAAGCTGTTGTACTGTAGAAAGTTAATTTGTTGTACAAGTATTTATTTTCTTACTCCAGATCTGATGCTGTAGCTATTTCCACTTCTAGCCAAGCTGCTACAAAAACATCTGGTAAATACTAATCCTGCCCCTTTGAGTAAAAATGAGAAAGCTTTTGACAGATTTAATAAGAGAATTTATTCTTTTACTGTATTAGCCATCAGAATTCTGAATTATCAGGGTCATATGTTGAAATATTTGTTGACTTGTTTTGACAATGTCAGGAACTTTTCTGCCTCTTTATCATCTGTTAATAGCACAGTTTATTTGAATTTTGCTGTTTCCACTGTTGCTCATATTAACAGAACATACCTTAAAATGTATTTAGGATTGTGCAGATTATTTCCAGGGCAACAACTGCTGCTAATACTCATAGGCTCATATGCAAATACTAAGCTAACTGCCCTGAAGAAATGTTTTAAGCCTAGCCATGTTAACCGTATGAGGTGTTCAAATTACCCTTACCATGACTTTTATTTCTATACTTCCCATTTGCCAATGAATGAACCAATGTTGCCTTTTCTGTCTGCTTCAGCCTTTAGGTTACTAGATCTGATGCCAGCATTCTCAGAGAATCTTTGAACTCCAAAACTCCACCTCCTCTCCCATAATGCCTTTCCTGCCTGGGACTTCTCAGATCTTGTGTGCTACTTCCAGTGCCAGACTTGCTGTGACAATTAAGTGATTTTAGCATTTTTTCGCTATTTATAACACCCTTCCCTTTTGTGTTGTAACAGTTTTGTTAGTTAGGTGTTCTTTTTCATGGACAGTGTTCCTGTTCCTCAAGTCTTTTTGACATCTGACTAATTTTCTGATCTACATTTTGGTTGGTTTTCCACGAGCCCTTCTGTTTTCAAGTCCTACTTGTTACTTTCAGTGGTGCTAAACTTGAAAAAAAGGGCTATTTCTTTTAGAGTCTTTTTTACTAGGGCTAGTGTTTCTGTGTGTTTGCTCCCATAGACAAGACCTCAGGTTTTACAAATCGTGTGCCGTGTTGGCACAAGCTTGCCCACCCCCTCCCGCTGTATGTTATATTTTTTTCTTTATGCTGATCATCTCAGTGTGGACTGCCAAGCTTGTGTGACCTTTGATTTATAGGCCTTAGTAGACCAACAAGCCAAATTGGTTCTAAAAGGGCAGCTGCTTCAAGCAGATGCCCCTCTTCTAGCATCCTTTTCTCCTTTCTTGGTTGTGAGCTTGAGCGAGGAGGATAGAGAAAAAGAGAGAGAAAAGAAAAGTGACAAAAAAGAGAAGTTAAAAATGAAACAAAAAGGCAGAAAAAATGCTCCCTTCTGGGAGCCATCCCAATGCTGTCATCCTTCTTATATCTTGGTATCTCATGAGGCTGACTCAGAGCAGTCAGCATCATTATGCTTTGAGCAACCCCAGCCTAAGGGCTCCCAGTTATTTCTTTGTCCCTGGCTTCTCTCCTCAGGAGGTGCATAAGAAGAGTCCATGCAAGAGGAAGCACTTGGATTCCCTAGAGAAATTCCTGTTTGAGAATTCAGACCATGATGAAAGTAAAGGGTACCACAAATCTCCCCATGAACGTGCCTGCTTTGGCAGTTTATTGCAATTAATGAGACAACAGGGCATTAAACCATAGAAGCCCCTTCCCCAGAGTAGTCAGTCTTCCTCAAAGCTTTTGAAGTGGGCCGATCCACATTTGGTGTCGTTGTAGATCCAGGTGCACTCAACCTGTCCCAGAGGTCTTGGAGAGAGACAGTTCCCTGCAATGCAGATAAAGTATTAGTCCCTCTAAGGACAGGTCCTTTTGGTGTAAACATAATTTTAAAGTGGAAGCAATTGTAGTTGCTGCAGAGTGAAAAAGTAGATCTTGAAAGAAAGTGCATTTGTCCACCCTCCAAACAGGGTGTCATGTTTGTTGGACTTATTTGGCACATTTGACAGGGTCTCAAAGGGATTTGGTTTCTGTAACCTCTAGGTTGGAGTCTCATAAGACTTTGAAGACACAACTGCCGACCATGCAGTCTGTATCCAATGTTTCCATGTGCCTTAATGCCAGTTCAGCAGACAGTACAGCTCACATTACAGGCACCAGTATTGCCACTCACCATCATGTCTGGATGTGCCATTATAAATTTATGGACTGCTGCAAGGAATCATTTTTAAATGTTCCCTTTGATGGGACCACACGATTTGTTTCTAAAGTAAAAGTTACTTTGACCAGGAGCAAACAGGATGGGAAGACATCTGCCATGGGGGTATGCTTGTCCACCACTCAAAGGACCTTTTCCAGGAATCAGGGAGGAGCATAATAATATTCTTCGATAAGGAGTAATAATTTAACCAAGACACTCCTAGCAAAAGTTTCTCCTGAGGCAGAGAGCATAACTTCATTGCATGCCTCTCCAGAGCAGGGGTGGTCTGCAGTTTCAGTACTTCAGAGGCTCCTTCTCGGAGAAGCCCTTCCGTTATTTCTGAAAGTTTTCCTGACTACTACACACACTTTGGAGGCAGTCAGGGGCACTTGTCTCTTTACTTACAAAGCTTAGGAAGCCATCACATCAGACGCCTGGGTGCTGAGAGTCATTTCCAGAGGTTGTTCTATCCCATTCCACTCTCACCCAAATCTAAAGCAGAAGCACCCCCCCCAAGATGTTCATCTCCACCAGCAGTTGGAAGCAACAGTGGAAATAAAAAAGTTGCTAGCAAACCTAGTTATCCAAATGGTCCCACCACACCATATATGATCTGGGATCTAATTAAGATTCTTTTTGGTGCCAAAGAAAACAGGAGACCTCAAGCTCTTATTGGAGATAAGCAAGTTAAATTTATATGTCAAGCAGACCAAGTGGATGGTAACTGTTCAGTCCATTCTGCCTTTGCTGAGGAAGGATGAATGGATGTGCTTAGTCAACCTCAAGGATTCGTACTGTCATTGAAAATAGAGTGGCACTCCAAAAGGTTCATGCCCTTCAGGCTTGGAGATGTTCATTCCCAATTTTGAGCACTGCCATTTGTCTCGTTACAAATCCCCCAAGTGTTATTCAACTGCATGACAGCCTAGTTCAGATATCAGGGTTTTGGGGATTTTCCGTACTTCAGCAACTGGCTCCTCCCAACAGCGTCAAAAATATCATTGATCTAGGTGATGGATCCTTTACTTCACTTGTGCCTATACTTAGCAATCACAGTCAACCTGGAGAAATCCAAGTTGGAACCTGTACAGAGTCTAGAGTTTACCAAATGCCATCTGAACACCACCAGGCAAATTGCAAAGCTACCTCCCTCAAGGTTGTTGTCTTTACACACTCAAGCCAGCCATGTTTTACTGCTTCACAGGTCACCTGCTCTTCTAATCCTATGTCTTTTTGGTCTTGTGGCCATGGACATATTTGCCTTGTTCCTCTAGCCAGATACTTCACAAGGGTCCTACAATGGACTTTCTGATTTGTCTCACCAATGTGAGTCTCCATTACCTCTGTTGGTGGATTTTCTCCCATCTAGTCTCTTCAGGTTGTCCCTTTGTTCTTCCCCAGTCAAAGCCACGGTGACCACAGATGCTTCCCTCGTGTGTTGGTAGGGTACTAAGATGGGAAAACCCTCCCACGTTTAATTATTCACCAGTGGTTTTGTGATGAAGGCAGATGTTTTTCTTGTTTCACTGTTGTAGTCATCACTTGTGGGTTATCCCTGCTGGGTAGCCCTCGGCTGGCCCGAATACCAGAGTAAAGAGTGCCCCTCCTGCATCAGCTGCAAGTTGCCAGGGACTGATGTCAGGTCATAAATGGTATAAAGCAAGGCAGCAGATGCCATTACATCAGTCTTTCTTGCTGTGGAGCCCAAAGCAGAAGAAGTTTGCATGTGCTTTGTTCGGCCATTGCCAGAGTGAAGAAGAATAATGACTAAAGCTAAGTATCCCATGGGGATCTTTTTCTTGCGCTAACCGATGTCCAAAAAAGTAAATAATTGTCTCTGCTGTGGAAAACAAGTACCACACAGAGACTTCCATAACCTATGTGTAACTTGTTTAGGCCCAGACCACGACATCCCAGGATGTCGGATCTGCACTCTCCTTCACACTAGGACCATCTGTCGTAGAGCCGAATTTGTAACTAGACATTTTAAGGAGAGCTGTTCTCAGTATGAAATGGTGTCCATTGGTCAGCCTCCAGTGGATATGCCCAAAAAGAAAAAAAGACAAAGAAAGGGACAGACTGCAAAACATTAGGCCTACAGATGACTCTCACCTGAAGTCAGCCACTAGCTCAGTGGAATTCAGTGAGGCGCCTATGCAGCCCATGATGACAGCTGCACAGTCACCACAGGCCTCTACCGAGACCCTTTTGGAGTCTGGTATGCCGCCAGATCAGACTGCACCTGTCGAGTGTTCAGTTGTCAGCCCCACAGTTGGGTCTGGAGCTGCTCTGCAGGCACCAGCTTTTGATGAGGCCTTTCAGATAACCGAGACCAGACAAAGACTGACGGCCACGCCGCCAGCCACAGCCACACCCTGGCCCATTGAAACACTGAGGCCTAAAAGCAAGGCCCCTCCTAAAAATTATTCCCAGTCGCCAACTTCCTCAGGCCCAGCCTGTTCAGTCACAACAGCTTCTTAAGATGGCTGAGGATCTGATCACACTCATTAGAGGTAATCAGACTACCCCAGCCAAAAGAAAAAGGGACATTTCCCCAGAGAGTCTCTCAGAACCTGACACTGAAAATCAGACTTTCTGGACTTGGACAATGAACAGCAGCCTCTTACTACCTTTGAGAACTCCAGTGCAGAGGAATCCATACCATCTGCATCCCCCCTGAGGATCTATCATTTGGAGAGACCTTACATACCCTAAGGGAACACTTCCATTGGGAAGCTCAGGACTACCCCAGTCTAAGAAGAGACTAAGAGAGATTCTGGACCTACCCCAGCATAAACCCTTAGCCATTCCTCCCATTTTGAATGTGGTAGAAGATGTCTTCATGGAGTCTAGCCTCACTCCTGATACCCTGCCTTCTGCACCCAGAAAGCCAGACAGGTGTTACACAGTGCTAGACACTCACAAATATTTATTCAGAAACTTTGCTGCTGACCCAGAGGTTATCACCCAGGGGCCCAAAGGGGCTAGGGCCAGTTCCTCCAAAATTCCTATACCTTCTGACAAGGATAGCATATTTCTAGACAGATGGGGTAAAAAGGTATACACCACTGCTACCTTAGCTATCAGAGCTCTTAACTGCCAATTCCATATCCTTAAATATCAGCAACATACGCTGGAACTATTAAAGCAGAAAATTTCCACCTTGCCAGACAGTTCAACTTCCAGAGAACTAGGAGAGCTCTTACACTCCAGCTCTCAAGTGGCAAAGCATTCCCTCCACTGTGAATCGCATGCCCTAGAAGCTTCCAGCAGGGCTGCTGTTGTGGGGGTCAGTCATTAGGAGATGCATGGCTGAAAGAGCAGCCTCTGCCTGATCATGTTAAATCCAAACTCCTAGATGCCCCCTAGGACCGTGATTGGATCGAAGACAGAGGAGGTGGTCAAGAAAATGGAGGATAAGGCCAAGTCAATGCAGGCAGTAAAAGATTTCCTCTAGGTCCAACCTTCCAGATTCAGCAGGAACTTTCCCACAAAACACTGGTCCTTTCCTTCCCAATCCAAGCCTGTGCAAAGGAAAGGCCACAGGGATAGACCCGCCCCAGGCAGCAACTACAAGGCCAGCAGAGGCCTAGACAATGGACCTCTACAACCTCCAGGGCAGGGAGTTCTAAGTCCACTTCCTACCCTAAGGGCTCACAATGACTCCATATCCCCCCTCTGCCCTCCCAAAAGTTAGGAGGAAGGGTATCCCTTTTCAAGGACAACTGGAAAACCATCACAGCAGATCAGTGGGTCCTAAAAATAATTTCCCAAGGATACAGATTCTTATTCAAGGATAACCCAAACAGGGTACCCAGACATACCAGCAAATCAGCAGGCAGAGGCCCTCTGCCAAATTCAGAAACTCTGTGCTCAAGAAGCAGTGGAGCCTGTACCACAGGAACAAGCTGGAAAAGGGTTTTATTCCAGATTGTTCCTGGTACCCAGGAAAGAGGGCACTTGGCGCCCTATTCTAGATCTATCCACACTAAACCTTTACCTGCTACTGCCAAAATTCAAAATGCTTACACTCCAAAACTCTTGTCCATGCTGACTCCAAATGCCTGGCTAGTCACCCTAGATCTCAAGGATGCCTACCTCCATATCCCTATAAGGGAATCCTGCAGAAGGTTCCTTCGCATCAGGGCTGGCTCACAACACTTTTAATTCTCTGCTCTGCCCTTTGGCTTATCTACTGCTCCCAGGGTTTTCACCAAATGCCTGATCCCTGTCATTGCCTTCTGCAGGCAGAAAAACATACACAGTTACCCCTATCTGGATGACTGTCTCATTCAGGCAGACAGCAGGGAAAAGCAACTGTAGGACCTCAACTTTGTCCAAACTGTCCTTACCTCTCTGGGATTTGCCATCAACAAGGAAAAAAAAACATTTGCAGCTCACAAGACAGATCACCTTATTGGGAGCTCTCCTGGGCACATCCGCCCAAAGAGCCTACCTCTCTCCAGAAAAACAAAGTTTTCTGCCCCAAAACTTCACCCAATTAGCTCACAGGACACATCTTATAGCAAGGAAGTTCCTGCATGCTCTGGGGTACATGGCATCCTGCATACTGTTGGTGCCCTTGGACAGAGTACACATGAGGAAACTGCAGTGGTATCTAAAAATCATATGGTGCCAGCATTCTCTCACTGGAGTTACAGCTGCATTTAATTCCCTGCTTAAGGGAGAACTCCTATGGTGTGCAGAAGTCTGTACCCTGAACAAGGGCCTACCATTTTTCATTCTTCCCCATGGCCAGACCATCACCACAGATGCCTCAGATGAACCTGGGGTGGCCCACTTAGGAGACATGTGCACCCAAGGCACCTGGGACCTCAGGGACCTAGACCTTCACATCAACATGAAGGAAATGATGGCAGTACTCAGAGCTATCACAGCCTTCAAGAGCCACCTAAAACCAGGGGTGCTCCTCATCAAAACAGACAATACCCCAGTCATGTGGTACATCAACAAGCAGGGGGGAATACACTCCTACCCGCTTTGTCATCTAGCCATGTTTCAATGGCAGAGTGCCTCTATGATGGGCCTTCATCTGATATCCCATTACATCCCAGGGGAGCACAACACCCTGGCAGACCACCTCAGCAGAAGTGATCTGGACCCCCATGAATGGCAACTTCTGAGGAAGACCTTCCTGATCATCACCAAAATATGGGGGACTCCAGAGGTAGACCTCTTCACATCCATAGAGAACAGACAGTTGGGCCAGTTCTGCACCAGGGAGTTCCAACCAGTAGCCTGGAAGGTGGATGCACTCTCCTTCTACTGGGGCAACCTCTTTGTCTACTCCTTCCCCCTTGTCAGTGATCCCAAGGGTACTGCTAAAGATCAGGGAGAAAGGGCCAAGAGCTATATTCATTGCTCTGAATTGGCCTAGTCAGCATTGGTACCCCTTGCTATTCAGCCTGACAAAGGAGCTGCCCAGGAACCTGCCTCTCAAAGAAGGACCTCTAACCCAAGAAAAAGGGTCAGTACTGCATCCCAGTCTGCAAAACCTCAGCCTATCTGCATGGCTTATCAGAGACCAACCCACCATTGAGCAAGGACGTCCTGGATATAATTAAGGAGGCCAGAAAACCCAGCACCAGGAAATACTACTCTGCAAAATGGAAAAGATGTAATGCCTGGTGCCAGTCTAAGGGTATAAGCAGCTCCCTTGCCACCCTCACTTTGATTCTAGACTACCTGGCGGAGCTAGTGCAAAAAGGATTATCTTACTCTTCCATCAAAATTCACACCTCAGCTATCTCTGCCCATTCCCATACAGAGAAACCTTTGTTTTCCCACCCCCTGATAAAACAATTCCTTAGAAGGGTATCGCACATCAGACCACCCAGAAAGCCACCCACCCCTGTATAAGACCTGAACTACGTCTTGGAAAAAATGACCTTGCCTCCACTTTGAACCAGCTGCTTTAGCAGAGCTGAAGTACCTCTCCTGGATGACTGCCTTCCTGCTGGCCATAACCACATCTCAGAGGGTTTCCAAGCTGCAAGCCCTCATGGCCATTGAACCCTTCATTATCTTCTATGCAGACAGGATGTTTCTAAGAACTAACCCCTCTTTTATGCCTAAGGTGGTATCTGACCTGACATTAAATCAGGCTATCCATCTTCCCACCTTCTTTTCTAACCCTCAAAATAGGGGGGAAAGAATCCTTCATTCACTGGATGTACACAGACAACTTAGATACTATCTGGATAGAACCAAGTCTCTCTGAAAGACTGACCAACTGCTGGTCAGCTTCACCCCAGGGGCAGAGGGGAACCTATTTCCAAGCAGACCATTTCAAAATGGATATTCCACTGTATCCAAGTCTGCTACCACTTCCATGGAAAAATACCTACCAAGCCTGTCTGAAGCCATTCCACTAGGGCAGCATCTACTTCCACTGCTTTCCTCAGGGGCATCCCTACCAAGGACATCCTAGAAGCTGCCACTTTGAATTCCTTCCACACCTTCACCAAACTACCAATTGCCTCTTTTTCTCCAAAACCTGGACAGGCTTTGCCTCTGCAGTCCTGCATGGCATACTGGGTCCTACTTAGAGCAGTACAAGCCTGGTCTTCCATTCCTTCTCTTCGTACTTTCCACCATACCTTCAGCTTTGGGAATCTTCCCACAAATGAGGACTGCAACAGTGAAACATGAAGAACATAGTACAGTTGCATACACTTACCACAACTGTAGATGTTCAAGTGTATTCACTGCTGCAGTCCTGTTTTTCCTCCTTCCCCCACTATTTCTTTCTCTTTTTCCTTCACACCAATTTATACCTATGGGCATCCCCCAGTTTGGCCTTACTCAGGTCTTCTGGGCAGGGCTCCTATAGGTTGGGGCATGAAAAACTGATGTAATGGCATTGGCTGCCTTGCTTTATACCACTGATAACCTAACATCAGTCCCCGGTGACCTACAGCCAATGCAGGAGGGACACTCTTTACTCTGGGATTCAGGCTGGCTGAGGGCTACCCAGCAGGGATAACCCACAAGTGATGACTGCAACAGTGAATACACCCAAGCATCTAGATTTATGGTAAGTGTACACAACTGTACTTTCTCCTGGCATTGCAGTCTTTGCAAGACTGCCTTCCTAAAGGTGCGATATTGATTTAGTCCGACAACACTGGTGGTGGTAGTGTGGTACTTGAACAAGCAAGGTAAATGGCCATACACTCATGTCAAGAAGCTGTGAGGGTTTGGCAATAGGCAGTGTCCTTCCAATGCTTTCTGAAAGCAATGCACATCTTGGGAAAATTAAACATGCTAGCAGAAAGTCTAAGCAGGAACATTTTGATGTCTTGCAAGTGGTCCATCGACTCAGCACTAGTGGCTTGAATTTTCCACAGCTGGGCCATGCCATGTTGTGACCGGTTTGTAAGTCCCTTAAGACCTTTTTTTGCCGTGATTTCTCCAGAGGGACAGTCACTGATGGATGCTCTTCTGCATGCTTGGCCCCCAGGTCTCCTGTTTGCTTATCTACATGCATCACTTGAATCCAGAGTCCCTCAAACTAACTGCTTGGTTTCTGCAGTTGCAGTTATGGCCATAGATCCCAAGCTTACTAAATTAATACTTCATATCTTTCCCTCATCTCAAAAGCCATGTACTAGAAAAGTTGATGCCAGCAAATGGAAACTATTTTCTGTCTGGACCACATCCAAGGAATTGGGGCCCTTTTCTGCTCCACTTCAATCTATTCTGGATTTTCTTGCAGGGCTCTGTCAACTAGGACTTAGTTATTCATTAAGGTTCAGATTGCAGCCATTTCAGATGTTCATATATTTTTCATATATGTCAAAAATCATACCCCAATTACAGCTCTGAAACTTTCCAGGGGTTTTTTGAAAGGTATCTTTCTTGCTACAGCCTCCAGTAAGGGGTCTAGCACCTCATTTGGATTTATCTTTTCTTCACCAATCCTTGACAAAGCCTCAATTTAAACTGCAGCAATAGTGGACCTCAAGCTGTCTTGTTACCTCCTGAAGAATTTCTGAGCTACAAGCTTTATGCTGTAACCTTCCTTTTTTATCTTTCATAAAGATAGAAGTTCTTTGAAAACAAATCCATCTTTTCTTCCTAAGTCGGCCTCCAGATCTTCTTTGAATCAAACCACAGAGTTCCCTGTTTTCTTCTCTAAATTCAGCAAGAAGTAAAAGAGAGTACATGCTTCATTGTCTAGTTGTTCATCATCAGTTTATATTGATTTCAGCAAATCTGAACTGGCTTACTGATTGTATATACTTTGATTGTATATACTTGTTTACTTGTCAAAAGGAATCTGTTTACCCTCTTAACCTAAGGCCCATTCTATCAGAGCAATAGCTACCTGTACAACCTTTTTTAGCCATTCTTCTTTGAATGATCCATGTGCAGCAGACACTTCAGCCTCTACTCATATCTTTATCACTCATTACAAGTTGGCTATTCAATCTAGATCCAGAACAGCCTTCAGGTACACCATATTGCAGATTGTTTTTTCGTAGTGCAACCTGGCTGGGAACTCTGTCCCAATGGATGAAGTGGATGGAAAAAAATTGGATATGAAAGTTATGTACTTACCATAACGCTAGATCCATGTTGTCTTCTTCTGTCCACCTCAATTATCCTTCCCTCCATCCTCTTGCTAAATTGCTACCAATACCTTTGGACTAGAGACAGATCTTGCAGATCTGCCTGAAGTGTGACTCTAAAACCTTTATTTCTTTTCTTCTTTCTGAGTGAAAACAAAATGATATGAGGGAAGTTCTGTCTCAGGTGAAGTTGGGGGTTCTTATGGCAAGCTCAGTCTGAGGAGTATCAGGCAGGCACAACATTATGGGAGAGGAGGCAGAGTTTAAAGATTCTGAAAATGTTGACATTGAATCTGATTGGATTGGATCTCTTAACCCAAGGATTGAGAAGGACAGGAGGAGACAACATGGATCTAACATTATGGTAAGTATAGGACTTATTTTCTGGGTCCATACCATTTAGTATTGAAAGGATACCCTGCTGCAGGATAGGCCATTTAGGTGCTGCATCCATCCACTGGTAGCACAGGGGCTAGTCCTAAATTTCCATATTCTCATCCATTGATCTAAGTTGCACTTGAATATATACAGGGATGAGCTTTGTTTTGGATGGAAGGAGTTTGTTCCAGAATAGTGGTCTCTTATGGGATATATAACTGTTCCTTCACACTGTTTTGTTTATGTTACAGAAGAGGTTCATGTCTGTGGATTGGGTATTACTGACACCATTTCAGGCATTTTGCTTGGGTTTTCTCTCAAGATTTTTTGAACGTGTAAAATCTTAAATCTTGGACTCTCCTAGTGACAAGGAGGTTCCTCTTGAAACTTCTGCTACCAAAGTCCTTAAACTATTTCATGAAAGAGGAAAACTTATTCAGTGGGTTACAAAGATTTTTTAGACCTCCTTTAGGCCTCAAAATCCTCAGCTTCTTTTTTCAAAAAGCAGAATAAACATTTTCAGCAATATTCATACGAGTAGAATTTTACGTATAAGCGGAAGGAAGGCTTTAACAAACAAAGAAGGAACATTCCAGTAAAACAGACAGCCTACCAGTAAGAAGTCACTGTTGCAGCACCCCTGCCCCCTTGTCACTACTTTCAATCTGTCCCGCAGCCTGACTGTACATTTCCCCTTTGACAAAAATTGTCACAGGCAAGTGTGTTTTAAAAGTAATTCAAGAGGGCTACAAATGGCACTGGGAGAGCCTCCTTCCTTTTCTAGGAATCCCACCTTCACCCAGTCAGATTTCATGATTTCCTTCAGCTATCAAGCAGATACTTACCCAAGAGGTCATAGTGAACCTGTCCCCAGTGCTGTTGGGCAAAATATTTTATTTTAGAATTGTTATGATTCCCAAGAAAGAGCTTTTATGGAGACCAGTGCTCAACCTGTCTTTCCTCAACCAGTTTGTCATGGTTTCAAAGTTCAAAATTTTGATTTTGCAGTGTCTCTTACTTCTAATTTCTCATTTAAGCTTCTTGATAACACTAGACATGAAAGATAGTTTTCATATTGCCATGCCACAGAGCTCAGAAAGTTTGTAAGAGTTTCCATGTGTGGGTCGTATTATCAGGTGGATTATCTACTGCTCCAAAGGCATTTACAGAATGTCTAGCTCTAATGGTGGCCTACTGCATATTGTAGAGTATCCACATTTTTCCTTATTCAGATGGCTTGCTTATCTTTGCAGATTACTTTCTAGGTTTCAGGAGTCCTTTACATGGGTAAGAACCTGCAGATCAATGTGTGTATGTCTCTTTAACAAGCTATCTAAGGGCTTGTACAAGTGTATAAATACTGAGCACTTGCAAGTCTGACTTGTAGTAAGCTGTTGAGATGTAAGCATGTATGTGTGTAAGCTCAATCTGTTAATCAGTTTGTTTATATTTATTGATGTTGCTATCCATCCTGATGTTTGTATGTAATAAAGCATCTTAAGCAAACTACCCCACCTAGTTCGTCTTCACTGTGCAAGGGGACGAGTGACGTGGTGTCAGAAGTGGGATATATAATGGCCAGAAAGAACTCCAGTTTCTCTACTTTGACTTCGAGAGGCATTTAGCTACAGTTGGTGGAATACAGAGGAGTGGACCATCCCTTGCTGTATGTATGATTCACAAAACAGGTCAGATACAAATTTCTCATGTTAAACTTGCTCAAACTATTTCTTATTCGCAAAATATGACATGAAGCATACAGAATGCTCTAAATGATATTAAAATAAGTTGAAATGTACACTCTTGCTAGAAATATTTGAATTACTATGGAAAATGTTTGAAAAAAGTCTGAATTGCATAAAATGATAAAATACAGGGAAACAAACACATTTTCAATACTTGCTTTACAAATCTGTATTTTTTCTTATTAACTGAGGCTATCTGAGTTATTAGAAGTGTATGAAATGTTTGCATGCTTGTGCAGTGTTACAGTAAAGTTATTTCACACAATACAGCCACTTCAGAGCATATTTTGCAAAGTACAGTGTTTTGAAGAATTTATTGTGGATTTGTGTGTTGTTGCAGAGAGGCAACTTATTTGTATATAATTACAAGGGCCATATTTTCAGTGTGTTTGTGCAAACTTTGTTGGCATGGCTGAAGGATTTCAAAAACCAGGGCCACTAGTGTTTGATACTAATATTGCAGAGAACTGGAGAGTGTTTGAGCAAGAGTATGACCTTTTTGTACAGGCTGCATTTTCTGATAAAAAATGACTGTACAAAGACATTTATTCTACTTAATTTAACTGGGTCAGAAGCCAATGAAATGGAACATTCATTTGTGTATTCACCTGCTATCTTTGCTGGAGAGGGGAAAAGCCATTGTATTGTTGTACCAGCTGAGTCAAGAGAGGACCCTGAGTGCTTAAAACATAAATTTAGAGAAACATGTAACCCCTAGACCAACATTACAATGGAGAGGCCCTTACTTTACACAAGGGATCAAAAGCCTGGTGAAACTTTTGCAGCATATATAACCAATTTGAAAAATAAGGCTAAAATGTGTAGATTTGGTGATTTAAGAGTTGAGTTAAAGGACAAACTTGTGTGTGGTATTAAAGATGATGCTGTGAGAAAGAGTTTGCTTTGTGACAGTGATTTAACTTTGAATAAGGCTATTGAGAATTGTCAGATATATGAGCTCAGAGAAAAGCACATAAATATGCTTACAAATGAGAGATGCATGTTTCCAGTAACTTCTAAGCCTCAGATTGATAGTGTTCAACACATGGTTAAGAGAAACAGACCCAGGCACATGGCAGTTACTGTAGCCCCTGAAATACTCATAGGTAAACACCAGAGCTTTCTAGCATGTTCCAGAGTTCGCACAGCCTCAGTGAAGCATAAGAGTGAGTCAACATACTGAAAGCATGGGCCCCAATCTAATTTCATTACAAACTGTTGTAATTGTGGTAATAGTCATGAATCTAAAAGAGAGAAATGCTTAGCTTTTGGTCAACAATGCCACAAATGTAATAAATGGAAATATTTCAAAAGATTTTGTAAATCAAAGGAATGTGTGCACTCTTTCACTAAAAGGGAACATTTAAAAAAAAGAGTTGCTCAATTAGAAAGCCATGACCCAGAGTCTCATTCTTTTCTGTTGATGGTGTGTCAGTGCTTAGTGAGAGAGTCAGTGCAGTTGATTTATGGGCCAAGAATGAAGTAATTTGATGTCGTTCATCTTCTTTCCATTCATTACCGATGTGTTCGGCTCTGAGCCCTCAGAAGAGAGTCGGCCTAGTACCAAGCTCGCGCCAGCCAAAAAAACTCTTGCGCTAAGCATCTGCCCACAATGCCCTTCTCCCTGTTACCTCAGATCTTGTTTGCCGTGTAGCTGTAAAGCTGCTTTTCAGCCGAGCTCTCAGCTAAGTGGAAACCTTTTTGATATTTTGTGTGAAAAACTTGCTTATTTCTTAATATTTGTGAGTTATAGTCTTTTCCCTGTTGAATTACAGTAATTTTAGATAATTTTCTCTCTATCTCTACCCACCGGTAGCTCTTTTTAAGTACCATTGCTGGTAAGGGCCTTTCTCTTTACCCTTGTGGTATTCTTTGAATACCATCGCTGGTATTCCTTCCTTCCTTTCTTTCTATTCTAGTTGGTGTGTTTTGAAATTGGGTTTGTTAATATATACTTCCTGTATTTAAAATCCTTTTTCTGACTTAGGAAAATAGAGTTTGCCTTTCTCTGAAGTTTTGAATTGTTGTGTTTATTTCTCAAGATGTCGTTTAAGAAGGGTACATTGGGCTTCAAGCACTGTACCTCATGTAATGGTAAACTACCTAATAGTGACTCTCATGATAATTGTGTTTATTGCTTTGGGGTGCCCCATCTTTTGGTGCAGCCTCCCTGTGTGATTTCCCAAAGCTTCAACTAACACACTCTGAACAAGTGCAAGAATAAACTAATTCTGAAGGGACTGCTTAAATCTCCATTTTCAGAGGCACTTTCTGTGATGGAGGTCTCAACCCCCTCCTACGAAAGATAAGAAAAGGTCCCATTCAGTTCCATCTTCACCCTCAGGTGACCAGGGTAAGTCTGTGAAACTAAAAATTCAAAAGTTATCTTCGGAGCATAAATCTGTCTCATCGCCACTGTCTTTGTCTGCTCCGAGTACTTCAAATCTTGCTACACTGGTGCCAGCATCATTGCTGGCTCTAGTACTGCCTCCGGCACTGATTATAAGCCCTACCTCACCTGCGATGGCTTCGGCACCTGTGGCCATTTTGGCTCAGTGCACGCCTTCGATGCCTATCTCTGCAGTGATGATTGAACCTCCTGTTTCAGCTCCTAATGCCGAGCTCTATTACGACAAGACTGGATTTGGCTCTACTAATACCTATCTCTAAACTTGAGACACCAGTGCTGGCAGATCACACACCATGGACCCGATATTCTCTGTCCATAGACCCGTTCCTAGGTCAAGTGTATAGCCTGTTCTTAGACTGACCTGACTCTCAGTCTGGAGTATCTACTAGATCCACCAGGAGCCTTTCAGAACTTGATGTGGTGCTTCTTGTGGAGCAGCTATTTGCAGCCAGGGGGATACCCATGCCTTCCAAAACCCATCTGCTGACAGGACTTGGGTTGACCTCTCCACGGACTCCATCCTATACTTCTCCTTCAGTCATCCCAGTTCTGAAGCCTTCTGCTCCAATGTCCTTCTTGGAACCCCCATCTCAGTGGCTGTAGTGGACCTCACTGAGGCTCTGGGCTTGCCCCTTTGGTCCTCGGTTTCTGCTGAACCATTCCTTCCTCAATCTCGTGACTGGGCAGTGGGCTCCTCGGTTCAGGACATGGTTCCATGTGATCTTTCAGTTCTGTCCTCAGTGCTGTTAGCCTCATCTGCACTGGTCCAACTTGAGGCTCCATCTTTGGGATTGGGTTTGACAGAGCAGGGTGTGACCCCAGTTCCGAGGTTGTCCTTTTTGGTTCCAGGCTCCCGTCCCTCTTTGGGTGGGCCTGCTTTTCATGTGATGGAGAGAGCACTCACTTCTGGAAGCATTCCACCGACATTGGAACCCCAGTTTTCTCCTCCTGAGCTACAGCTGCCACAGGCCACTTCCCTAAGACACCAGGCAGGAAAGCCACAGGAACCCCCTGTTTAGGGTACCCACTCTTCCGAGTCCTCCTTGGAAGCCCCCACTGAGGAGCCCCCATGGAAGAGATCATGCAAGAAGAAGCACGTTGACTCGCTTGAGGAGTCTCTAACAGAAGACACAGATTAAGGTGATGGTGAAGGGTCCCCATGGTCAACCCCTGATGATGTCTCCTTTGGAGACATCCTTGAAGTATTAAAGCAGAGAGGTGACTGGAAGCCCTCCAACCCTTCCTCTGAGGAGTCCATGTTCCTGCAGGCTTTCCATGCCTGGGCATCTACCTCTTGGGTGACCCCACTTGCCGATGAGCTAATCCAGCTCATAGTGCAATTGGCATGGAAGAACCCTAACTCTATTGAGGCGATCCCTCGGAGACCTGACAAAATTCTTTCCCCTCATGAGGAGAACCCACATTGGTCCAGAGGTTTACCAGTTGATGCTATGGTGGTGGCGGCGGCCATGAAAAAGGATCTAGTTGAAGAGAGTCCTGCTGTCCATCCACCCAACAGGGAGTCCCGGGCCCTAGACAGATTGAGGAAGTGAGTCTTTGCATCAGCAACCTTTGCCATATGGTCCCTGGACTATTTGGCACATTTTATGAGGCTCCAAAGAGCCTTGATCTCCAAACTCTGGAACACTCGCAGGACGGGTGTCTGATGAGGTATGGGACAAAGTTGCCTCACAGCTTGCTACCCTGGAATCAATCTCCAACTTGTCCATGAGGTTGCTTTCACATGCAACTGAAGGGGCAGCTAGAACTGTGAGTTCAGGCATAGTTATGAGATGTCATGCCTGGATGCGTATTTGTGACCTTATGGATCCCTTCAAGTATTCCTTTTTGAATGCTCCCATTGAAGCATCTTCCCTTTTTGGTTCCAAAATGACGGACACACTGCCCAAGTATGAACAGGATGGCAAGACCCTGTCTGCCATAGGCCTACATTTTTCCAACCCTCAACGTTCTTTTTCCAGGAACCAGAGGAGTGGGAAGATGTGGCACAAAAAATCTCAGGGGCCTTTCTGTGCAGCACATGGTGATGATTCCCCCAGAGGCAGAGGGGGTAAAAATTCTGGAAGACACCCCTATAGAGGCAGAGGGGGTTCATGTAACTAAGGCTCCAGAGATTCCTTCTCTGCGCAGTCTTACCACCACTCCTGAAGAGCATCCCAATTGCTTGCCTCTGGAACAAGTTGGGGGTTGTTTTTCTCTGCACCAAGCTGCCTGGCACTCTATTACCACCGATCATTGGGTGCAGAGTATAATTCCCAGAGATTACACCATTCCCCTTACTTCTTATCCAAAAATTCCAACAAAACTTCCTGACATTCCACCCAGTCAAAGGGAAGAGGCAGCTTCAGAAATAAAAACGCTGTGTCAAAAAAGAGTCATCCAACCAGTCCCACCAGACCAATGTGGATCTGGATTTTACTCATGATTCTTTTTGGTGCCAAAAAAGACAGGGGACTGGAGACCCATTATGGATTTCTTGAAAAAGTCTGTCACCCAAACCAAATTCTGGGTGGTCACAGTTCTGTCCATTCTTCCTTTTTTGAGGGAGGGTGATTGGATGTGCTCAATAGATTGCTGGGATGTGTATTACCACATCAAAATGGGCAAGTGCCCCAGGAGTCTGCTTCACTTTTGGCTAGGAGCCAATAATTACCAGTTTTGTGCCCTGCCGTTTGGTCACTCTGCATTCCCCAGAGTGTTCACAAAGTGCATGGCAGTGGTTACAGCTCACTTGAGACTGCAAGGATTCTGGGTGTTTCCATATTTGGACAATTGGCTCCTTACCGACCCCACCAAGCATCTTCTGGTAGTAGCCCTGCAATACATGCTTTCTCTGGTAAAAATTTTTTGGATAACTGTGAACTGGGAGAAGTCATACCTTGCTTTTACCCAGCAGATAGAATTGATCAGAGCAGTCTTCAACACCCGATCCTGTCTGGTGTCGCTCCCAGCTCACAGACTCCAGAGATTGAGGCTTCAGCTCTGGGTGATACTCAGTCAAAACAAAGTCTCAGCTAGAGAGATTCTTCAGGCCCTAGGATCAATGGCAGCTTCAATCCCGATAGTCCCTCTCGCCAAGTTGCACATGTGAATCCTCCAATGGCTTCTTCTTTCTCAGTGGTTCCTGAATCATCACCCTCTATATTTTCAGATCCGGATAACCAACTCCTGCAAGCAGGACCTTCTTTGGTGGGTGAGGCCGGACACAGAACTTTGGTGCCGCCCATTCCAGTCCCTTCAGCCCAAGGCCATCGTGACCATCCAAGGCACATGGTCCACATTGGAGGCCAACCTGCATAACAGTGTCCTAGAACTGAGAGCAATGATGTTAGCATTGCAGGCATTCCATCCGGTTCTTCCTTCTGGGACAATAACAATTCAGTCAGATAATATGTCAGTAGTCTGGTGTATCACCTAGCAAGGAGAAACCAAGTCCTACCCCTTGTGTTGAGAGGCCTTGAGGATTTGGCAGTGGGTGATAGCTTCCACCCACTTTCTGGCAGCAACGCATATCCTGGGGAGCTCCAACATGATTGCGGACAAGTTGAGAAGATGTATTCTCCTGCCCCACGAGTGGTCCCTTAATCCCAATGTGGCAGCAGAAATTTTCAACTGCTGGGGTCATTCATGCTGTGACCTCTTTCCGTCTCTCTCAGACAACAAGTGCAGCAGCTATTTTGCCCTATTCTCCCTGGAGGGGGGTGCCCGAGGGATGCTCTGGTTCACCATTATCCCACTGGACTCCTTTATGCTTTTCCCCTTATTCCTCTGATTCCACAGTTCTTAAAGAAAGCTCACTGATTGAAATGCAAAGTGATCCTCATAGCCCCCTTTTGGCCTCGACAAGTTTGGTTTCCCTTCCTTCGGCTTCATCTGGTATACCTGCCATGGATTCTGAACCCTCTTCCAGACCTGATTGCTCACCCCCAGGGGTTGAGCCACATGAATCTGTCCAGTCTCAAGCTGACAGCTTGGTTTCTCCACTTCCGTTAGTTGCCAGGCAGGCTAATCTCTCCTCACCTGTTCGGGACATTATCCTGGCCTCTCATAAACCATCCACCAGAAGACTGTATCAGGACAAATGGAAAAGGTTCTCTCTCTGGTCAAAGGATAAGATGCTAGATCCGTATTTGGCTCCGGTCACAGCAGTTTTGCAATACTTGTCTAAGTTTTTTGAAGATGAAGCCACAGCCTCTACCATACGAGTACATCTGGCAGCAATTTCAAATTACCATAATGGGCTGGATGGTATGCCGCTCATCTCACTATGTTTATGTAAAACCTTTCTCAAAGGAGTTCCCACATCAGGCCCCCAGTCAGACAGCCTATACAGCCATGGAACCTCACGTTAGTTCTTTAGTGTTTGACTCAACCTCCCTTTGAACTCACAGCGAAGTGTGACCTGAAATTCTTATCCTGGATATCCTTGTTCCTGGTAGCCATTACATCAGCCAGATGGGTTTCCAAGCTGCAGTCGTTGTGCATCAGAAGACCCTATCTGGTCTTCCACAAGGACAGAATATCACTCTGGATGAACCCATCCTTTCTCCCCAAAGTTGTTTCTGAGTTTTCCATCAATCAGTCTATTGAGTATTTTTCCCAAACTTTTCTAATAAAGGAGAATACTGTGAGAATACCACCTCCATTCCTTGGATGTACACAGGCAATTGCGATTCTATTTGGACAGGACCAAAACAATACGTAAGACTGACCAACTGTTCATTTCCTTTTCTGGACCCAGAATGGGAAACGCTGTCTCCAAGGTCACTTTATAAAAATGGCTAAGGACCTGCATACATTTCACTTATTCATTTGCAAAAGAACCTATGTCACAGATTATTAAAGCCGATTCCACCAGATTTATGGCAACTTCTGTAGCCTTCCATTCCAGAGCTTCTATGGATGATATCTGCACAGCAACCACTTGGGCTAAACCCTGCACTTTTATCAATCATTACAAATTGGATGTGGTCTCCAGAGGGAGAGTTGCCTTCGGCTCAATGGTTCTTAGTAACATTCTTCCATAAGGGCCACCCAAGGATGATAAGGTAGCTGGGGACTCTGCCTATTGGTAATGAATGGAAAGAAGATTAACATCATCAGATAAAGAAGTTGTCTTACCATAACATTCCATCTGTGTTGTTCATCTTCTTTCATTCATCACTTCCCACCCTCCTTCCCCGCCAAAGGCTCCTGGTGGATTCTTTGGGTCCAAGTGGTGTCTTAGGGCATTTGCACAGAAATGGCCTCTGCTTTACTTGTATAACTTGGACAGACCCGATCTGAGGTAACAGGGAGAAGGGCATTGTGGGTAGAAGCTTAGCTTGAGAGTTTTTTGACTGTCACGAGCCTGATACTAGGTCAACTTGGTTCCAAGGGTTCGGAACCGAACCCATCGGTGATGAATGAAAAAAGATGAACAACACAGATGGAACGTTATGGTAAGACATAACTTCTTTTTTGTACTGTTCAGATATATGGCAAACCCATAGATCTCAAAGTTGATACTGGCTTAAAGTGCAATGTTATGTCTGCAGAAATATTTGCTAGTGTATGTGCTGTTGAAAGGCTTGATTTGGCAAAGTGTGCGAAGCTTGTTGCCTATGGTGGTGAAGATATTCAAATCCAAGTCTCAGTAATGCTTCCATATTACTCTTCTGGAAGAAGCTATGACTTGTTATTTTATGGGGTCAAGAGGCACATCCAGTCATTATTAGACCTCAGAGACACTTTGAAACTGGGACTGCTTTCATTTAACAAGGAAGTTCACCATCTTAACTTGAAAGTCCACTTGTCTAAGTTCACCCAGTCTTTTTTTTCTACCCATGCTGATCTTTTCAAAGACAAACTAGGCATGTTTCCAGTTGTGTACTCCATGAAGTTTGACCCCAATGCCAGTTCAGTTATCAGGCCAGCCAGAAGAGTTCCAATAGCCATGCAGACGACAGTTAAAGCAGAGTTAGATAAAATGGTGCAACAAGGTGTGATTTGTCCAGTCACAGAGCCAACTGAATGGATATCTTCCATGGTGGTAGCTCATAAGTAAAGCTCAGATGACATCAGCATATGTATTGACCCACGAGATTTGACAAGGCACTAAAAAGACCTCATCATCCAATGCAAACAGTTGAAGACATTGCAGCCTTGATGCTAAATGCCACTGTTTTTTCCATCTTAGATGCAAAGAGTTCATTTTGGCAAATTTTGCTTGACAAGAAATCTTTGCTGCTAACTACTTTCAGTGCTCTGTTTAGAAGGTACAGATTTTTGAGAATGCCATTTGAGATAAATTCTGCAAGTGAAGTCTTTCAACATACAATGGAACAATTTTTTTCTGGGTATCCTTGTGCTATTATAGTAGACAACATACTGGTAGGAGGTAATGGTGAAGCTGAACATGACAGAAACCTCAGAAAAGTTCTAGAAAGGGCTTGTCAAGTGAATCTTAAACTCAATCCACAGAAATGCAAATTCAGGTTACAAGAAGTCACTTATGCTAGTCATGTATTTACCAGTTCAGGCTTACGACCAGACCCTTCTAAACAAACAGCCATTCTTGAGATACCAGCTCCAGACAATGTTCAAGCCCCGCAACGTTTTCTTGGCATGTTTAACTAGCTAGATAAGTTCATTCCAGACCTAGGTCAATTATCAGCACCAGTCAGAGAGCTAACATGTAAAGATGTATCTTGGTCTTGCTTGGAGAAACACCAGAGTGCATTTGATGTCCTGAAGCAGAGAATTGCCAATCCACCTACTCTCAGATACTATGACATTCACAAGCCAGTTACTCTTTCATGTGATGCTTTGAAATTTGGTCTTGGTGCAGTCATTCTGCAAAAGGGTCAACCTGTTGCTTTTGCATCCAGAACTCTCACCCAAACTGAGATGCAGTATGCTCAGATAGAGAAAGAGCTTTTGGCAATTGGGTTTGTATGTTCCAAGTACCATGATTATGTGTATGGTAGACCTATCCAGATTGAAACAGACCACTAACCTCTAGTCACTATTTTGAGAAAGTCTGTGCACACAGCTCCAGCTAGATTGCAACATGTGATGCAGAGATTGCAAAAGTATCACTTCAATCTTGTCTACAAGAAAGGCAAACTTCTTTATCTTGCTGATACATTATCCAGATCACCCAGAAGTATCACAGAACAGCATGAGAATGAGCACTTTGATTTTGAAGTCATAGAGGTGAGAATTATTTCTTCCACACTTCTTGATGAGCTCAGAGATCACAAAGTCACAGATCCAATTTTACAAAAACTCAACTACTTCCTCAAAGAAGGATGGCCAACAAAGCTATCTAGTTTCCCACCAGAAGTGCAACCTTACTTTCCATACAGAAATGAGATTTTGTCTGACAATGGTATCATCATGAAAGGTTCTAAAGTTATTTTTCCATATTCTTTGCAACAAGAGTACATTACTCTTACATCAAGGTCACCCAGGAGCAGACTCTACCAAAATAAAGGCGAGAGGATAAGTATTTTGGCCTTCTATGTCAAAAGATATTGAGAGAGTACTTTCATCTTGTTCTGTGTGTAATAGTACAAAGAGACATCAACAGAAAGAACCACTTCAGCTGAATCAGATTCTTGAACTAACTTGGTTGACAGTAGTCAGTGATATTTTTGAGTGGAATGGTCAACATTATTTGGCGTTAGTAGACTCTTTTTCCAATTGGTTCAGGATTGGCCTACTTCTGAATCTAGCATCAACTACTGTCATTACTAAGATGAAGCATCATTTTGCAGTATATGGTAGTCTGTACAAAGTTATTTCTGACAATGGCATGCAGTTTACAAGCCAACAGTTCAAAAGATTTGCCGAAGAGTGGGACTTTACTCATGTCACGAGTAGCCCAGAGTATCCTCAGTCAAATGATTTGGCAGAACGTGCAGTTCAAACTGCAAAGCAGCTACTAGAGAAGTTGAAATCAGACAATAGTGATGGTTTCCTGAATCTCTTGAATCTCAGAAATGTTTCTCATGATAAACATCTTGGTTCACCTGCTCAGAGACTTCTGTTGAGACAAACCAGAACCACATTACCCATCAGTAATGAACTGCTGGTTCCATGTGTCAAGAACAAAAGGTCAGTGAAAGGCAATCTGTTAAAGAAGCATTTAATCCAGAAGTCCTACTATGATAAGACCAGCAAACTGCTCAATCCATTACAAGAGGGAAAAGTGGTAAGGATGCAAATGTCAAAGGTCATGATCGGATTGGAGTTGTGAAGAACATCTGCCCAAAGCCGTTGTACATTGTGAAATCACAAGGAGTGGACTTCAGGTGGAATTGGAAGTATTTGATTCTGGTGTCTGAGCCTGTACCACAGCATATAGCCTGTGATAAAGACTCTTTATCTCAGAGTGAGTTGTCTAGTGTTCCAGTTCCAGTGGAAGTTCGACAGAGTATCCCCATTCCTGTGATGACTCACGAAGTTACTGATACAAGTTGTTCACCGAAGACTGTCCCTGTTGCTAAACCCAGTCCTGATTGTTATGTAATGAGATCTGGTTGCATCTCCAGACCATGTTCCAGATACACGGCAACTTGGACATGAACATTGTGTTTGTTTCTACATGTCTATATTGATGCATGTTTAACTGCAATATTATTTTGATAAGGGCAATCTTTTTTTTAGAGGGAGGATGTAGATCAATATGTGTATGTCTCTTTAAGAAGCTATCTAAGGGCTTGCACAAGTGTATAAATACTGGGCACGTGCAAGTCTGACTGCCATTTTGTAGTAAGCTGTTGAGATGTAAGCATGTTTATGTGTAAGCTCTATCTGTTAATCAGTTTGTTTATATTTATTGATGTTGCTATCCATCCTGATGTGTTTGTATGTAATAAAGCATCTTAAACAAACTACCCCACCTGCTTCATCTTCATTGTACAAGGGGATGAGCAAACAAACCCTTCTAGTAGACCTAGGCTTTTTGATCAATGATCAAAAGTCAAATCTGATCCCATTTTTAAACACTAGCTTTCTAGGATGCTTTCTGTAATCCTCCTTGCAAAACACATTCCTAACCCAGGAGAAAATGGATCTGGATTTGGGAATAATTTACCTGGACTTCTGTCATCAGGGATTTTGGAATTTACCTGGACTTCTGTCATCAGTCGCAGACTTCAGCAAGAGAAAGTCTCCAGTTTCTTGGGTTTGTGGCTTCTATGAGTCTCATGATTCCTGTAGCCAGATTACAGTGGACAAAAATTCAGTGGATTCTAAAAACTGTTTGAAGCCAACATTCTCATCCATTAAGTTTTCAGATTCCATTTTTAAGTTTTTTGAAGATAGCTATTCTGTGTTTGATAGAGGAAATTGCTCTTACTCCAAGTCTACCATTCTCTCTCATAAGCTCCCATTTGACAGATGCATTAGATTTTGCTTGGGGAACAATGTCCAGAGGGGTAAAACTGCAGGTTCTTTGCAATAAACAACACAGGCCAAACCACATAAATGCCAAAGAGATGTTAGCTGTGATTCATGTTATAGAATCTGTTCATCACTTTTGTTCCCCAGGACCTTTGCAGCTGATTACAAACAACACCACAGTGATGTGGTACATAAATGGGGGGCACCAGGCCATACACCCTGTGAGGGCTGTCTATCGTAGCTTGGGAAATGACAAGCCTTCAAGCTTCCTACATTTCGCAGAGCAAGATGCAGAAACACACAAGCTGTGCAAGAGCAGGACAGACCCTAATGAATGGAAACTGAATGGGGAGGGGTCTTCCAGGATTTGATCCAATTGTGGGGAAAACCTCAAACAGATTTTCTTACCTCCCACTCAAAGCAGACAACTAATTAAATTCTGCTACATGGCTCCTTCCAAACACGCAAGAAAAACAGATGCTTTCCCTTTTCTTTTTATGCTTTTCCACCCTTTCCACCGATAGCCAGGGTCATCCTGAAAATCCAGGACTCCAAATATTATTGTGGTGATTCCCTTTTAGCCCAGGCAACAGTGGATCTGATGTCTGTTCAGTCCGTTCCTTAATGGATGAATCTTTGGATCTGACTTTGTCCACTCTAGACTTTAGGATCCATAGCTCAATCTCCTCCTGTTGCCCACAATCCCCTCCTGTCCCCAAAATTACCTCAGATCTCTTTTGCCTCTCATTGAGAACAGAAGTGATTCCTTGTTCAGTTTTAATTCAGCCAGGTTTTGTGAAACTCTGTATCTTACATGTCCAAATTTTAGAATAGTTACTTCTGATGTTGAACTGTGGTACTTCTTTCCACCCTTTCAGTTCATAGGTGTTTACTTGGCTAATGACCACAAGGACATTTTTAAACCTAGCCATGCTTCCCAAGTCTCTGACAAATTCTAATAGCCTTGCTAAGGGTAAGCAGGGCCTTTGGAAAAGAAACATTTACAAGCAGGGGCCTAGGAGAAGAACCATTTACAGGCTGCCTGTGTCCAAGTTACAGTTGAATTGGGTTAGGGAGGAACTCTATTTTGCATGGATGGACAGCCAGTTCCAAAAAAGGGGCAGACCCTGGGATACATACCTGTCTCTCCAACAGGTCCTATGTATATCACAGACAATATTTAAGTTTTTAGAATGGGTAATTCTGCTGCTGTTTGTTTTATGGATATGCATACGACCCATTTGGATGGGGTCTGAAAATGCCTTGTATACCAGACATAGATCTACCCTCAACAGCCTGTAGGAGATAGAATATGAGATAGGGCTTGGAGGACGTCTGCATAGAGCATGTTAGTTACACCCTGTATTCTTTTAGTGAAGACCCTCTGTGGATGTTCCAGTTGTCAGATATGTCTGGTTAGGTACATACCAAAGTGGGCATTGTACTCAGTGACTGGTCTGATGAATGCTGAATACAGTGGAACAATGAATTTATTGGATGTAGATGCCATACCTTTGTTTATAAGTTGCACAGCATAGAATGATTTTCTCACTGCTGTAGACAGATGATGGTCAAAGGCTAGATTACTGTTAATTTGTGTCCCCAAGTCCTTGACTACTAAGTCAGCTCTTAGAGGTGTGTTATCAATATGATAGTTAGCAAGGGTGGATGACTTCCTGATGGATACTAGTATGCATTTCTTGGCATATAGTTTTGTTCATGTCTCTGATACCAGTTATTTGTCTGTGTCAGCCCTTTGTGGATAACATTTATGTCAGTGGGGGATTCTGTGATTGCTCCTAATTTACAGTCATCTGCAAATTTAGTTAGCTACAGGCCATTGACATTGGCCTTCACTTCAGAGAAGTACGTTGTAAAAAGGAGCGGTCCCAGGACAGATCCCTGAGAAATTCCACTTGTGACTGGCCACTTTGTTGAGGGAAATCCAAAATTCTAACTTTCTGGGTCCTGTCTGTGAGTCAACTGGCTATCCTCTGGGTGTCATATTGGTTTATACTTAACCTATTGAGTTTGTCAACAATGCCTAACTTGGATATTCTATCAAATGCCTTGGCCAGGTCAAGGTAGGCAGTGTGAGCTATTTTGCCCTTATCCATTGCTTTGGTGACCTTCTCAAAGAAGTCCACCAGGTTGAGAAGGCATGACCTGCTATTGACAAAACCAAACTGGGTTGGATCCTGTGTCTGGAGGTTTCCTATGTCATTATTGATCATTTCCATGATAATTCTTTCTATGGCTTTGCATATGAGACTATTGAGACTTATGGGTCTGTAGATGGCCCACCTTTGTGCAGAGGGATGACTGTTGCCATTTTTCATTCATGAGGCATAAATCCATTTTGGAGGCTGCAGTTAAATATCAATTGCATATAGCCTGGTAGATCATGTTTCGTGCTATTAGAAGGCATCCTGGAATATTGTCTTGGCCATTAATGCATTGTTCTTGGCCTTAGAGAGAGCATTAAGGACCTGTTCCCTAGTGATAGCAGGGGGAGTTATGTTTGATGGTATTTCCTGAGGGAAGTTAAATGGGGATAGAGGGTGAGAGTTTAAGCTGAAATTGTTGGCCAGTAGGCATGCTATGTCTTTTAGCTCAGTACAGGTGGCTGCATTAACAATGAGCTCTATGCATCTTGTAGCTCAGTACAGGTGGCTGCATTAACAATGAACTCAGTGCATAATTGTGTACTGTCTGTGAGGTAGCAGACATAGCTAAAGAATGCCTTGTAGTTGTCCTTGGCCTGGGAGGCCAAATTTACTTTAAATTTAGCTTTAATAGGTTTTATTTCTCCTCTGAGTAGTGTTTTTATGAGAATGGTTTTGTCCTGCAGGGTGTCGCACCTCCTGATTTTTGCCATGATTTACTTCCTTTTGTTATAGGTTCATAGGTAGGCACTAGGCTATCTGCCCAAGGGCATTTATAAGCCTAGCCAGAGTATGTCGGCTTTCGCCACCCCATTGATTAATTAACTGGTCCTCTGTCAAGCAGAGCCAATGAAGTGACCCCAGGGGGTGCATTTTCTGTTACCCATTCACTCATCAAGGTTTCTCTTGAAGAGTGTTAGTGAGGGGCTCTGCTTAATGTAGTTTGGAATTTTGTTCCAAAGCATGGGGAGTCTCTGTGACAGGATTCCATCCCTCCAGCTTGTTCTATTTATTGTTTTGGTGAGGTTTAGCTCACTAGAGTGTGTGGCTTGCAGTGACTTGGACTTCTTTAAGTGGAGCATATCTATCAATTCTGAGTTGGACATGGCTTTGTAAGTCAGGCAGAGATCACCTCTGAGTAAGCATTATGCCACTGAGTACAGCCGGAGTTTTTTCAGTCGGGCTGCATAGGACACATGTTTGAGGCCAGTAATCCTCTTGGTGAGGTACTTTTGTGGTTTCTCCAGCTGTTGGAAGTGTCTTGTGAGGTACATCCCAAATGGGGCATTGTACTCTATGATGGGTCTGATGAGTGATGAGTAGAGGGGCACTATAACCTCTTTATGTCTAGATGTGAACCCTTTCGTAATTAGACGGGCCACATAGAAGGATTTCCTAACTACTTTGGCAATATGATTGTCAAAGGAGAGATTACTATCTACCTGTGTTCCCAGATCTCCTATTTCCTCTTCTGTATTAAGGGGTCTGCCACCTATGTGATAATTTGTGGGTGTTTTGTTTTTCCCAAATGGGACAACTATGCATTTTTGGCATTTAGCTTGAGGCCATGACTTTGACACCAGGTGTCTGTCTCAGTAAGACCCTTTTGGAGGATGTCCGTGTCAGCCGGAGAGTCAATTATGGCTCCCAGTTTGCAGTCATCGGTGAACTTGGTTAGCCAAAGTCCTCCTGTGTTTACCTGTACTTCTGAGAAGTATATGCCGAACAGTAGGGGTCCCAGGACCGAGCCTTGCGGGACACCACTTGTGACTGGTTTAGAATCGGACCTGGAGCCCGCTATACTTACTGTGTGAGTTCTGTCTGTAAGCCAGTTGGCAACCCAACTCGTGATGTAGGGGTTTATGTTCAGGCTGGTGAGTTTTTCTGTAATACCCGAATGGGGAATGGTGTCAAAAGCCTTGGCGAGGTCAAGGTACACTGTGTGAACAATCTTTCCCTCGTCTATGGCTTTGGTGACCATCTACTGATGTTGTGATTCTGTCAGGGTGGCTTATTTGAGTTAGTTCTGTATGTCCGAGTGGGTACAGCTGCCTCTGTGCATCTTTTAACACACTTGTACATGGTTTCTGTGAATAGGTCTGTGCAGGCAGCAGTATTCTCAGCATTTATGGGGGCTTGACATTTTGCTAGGTTATCACTTAATAGAAGGAAATTAGCCTTAGGTAGTTCTTGAATATTCCAAAGTTAGCTGGGGTTCCAGTTTTTATTTTTACTTCAAAGGAGACCATTTTGAACTTTGACCTTGTGATGCTGTGAGGTAGCGCTTGCAGTGCCAGGAGGAGTAGGACACTGCATGTATAACATATGGCAGCTTAGCTATCCGGAGTTTTGTAAAGGATTATATGTCATTTGAATTTCAAACTGATTTGTACAGATGTTTGAGTTAAAAATGTATTTGAAGAAATATACATGTGTGTCAGATTGTATTGTTGTAACAGATTAAATGTATACATTTTAACAGCGGATGCTGGAAGGGAAATGGTTAAGTTCAGCCCAGCTTACCTTAAGAAAAATAGCCTGGAATTAAATGACTTGGTTTAGGCCATAAAGATTTTATCTCACGGGTCTGAATGCAGCTAGAGATGTAATGTCTGTGAAAAGTTGGAGCTGGGATCCTACTCTTTTGTCCTTAGTGGTGAAGTAATTGCTACCCTGGGGTGCAAGAGAATGGCTTGTTAGTCTTTGCAGGAAGGGTGAAAGTGCTGGAATTGTTTTACAGTTTCCAAATGCTGCAATATACCTTAGCTAAAGTTCTGTGTATGTATTGTGACAGATCAGTGTGAAGTTCTGGCTCAGTTGCTAGTGAGGGTGTAGTGTAGCAACCATAGAGTCAAGTGACCAGATGTGATGCCATTCTGTAGCCAGCACTAAAAGTATATTTTAATACTAGTGACAGATGCGATAAGGGCACTCCGTTTTCTGGGACCTGACAAAACACAATCATCCACCTTCATCTTACCTTGCTTTAGTAAGTAACTAGGGAACAGTAATTCTTTAGTCAGTCAGAAAATATTGTGATATTAGCTAAATATTGATGTGTTGTTATCAATCTTGTCTTTATTGTCACTGATGGGTTGGGTTCGATCTGTTGGATCTGTCTTGGCCTTTACATAAGCTTGAAGTCCTCAGCCAGGCTCGTGGGCATTTTTCCCTACCCACAATGCACCTGTCCTATAACCTCAGATCTCATTAGATGCGCAGTGAAGAGGTTGCTTTCAGCTAAGCTCTGGGTTAAGTATTACAAATAATATTGTTATTATTTCTGTTATTATAGTTATTATTATCTTAGATGTTATTATTGATATTACTGTTGTCTTTCTTTCTTTCACTTTTCTTATAATGCGAGTCTACCCTACCCCATTTAATCTTCAGACCTGTTTAAGTTAGAGAGTCATTTCTACCATCCATTTTAGTTAGAGGACATTTCTCTATTCTACTCCGTCCTTCTCTAATCGTCTATTTTACTTAGAGGATGATTGCTTCCATTTCTTTCCTCCTCTATTGGGCCGTTTAAGTTCGAGGGCCATTTTCTTGTGTAAAAAAAAAAAAAAAAAAAAAGTAGAATTAGAATTTTTCTCTCATCTCCTTTTACTCATTACCTTTGTGTATGTGTTAGTTTTTTGGATAATTATGTCTCAGAAACCAGTGGAGAAACTGTTACGTTTCAAGAAATGCGAAATATGTGGAAAGAAGATGCCCCATAATGATTCTCACACTCCCTGTGTTTATTGCTTGAGGGTTCTTCACCTACAAGAAAATTGTTCCTTATGTCATGGATTTAATCAGACAGCTCTTATCGAGCATAAAAACAAATTGATATTGAAGGGTTTGCTAAAAACACAGTTCTCAGAGGCTATTTTTACAGTCTTCAAAATCCTTGGAAAAGCTTTCCAAGAGAGCGTCTTCAGCTCCAAAAGATTCTTCAGAGCCAAGACACAAAACTCCTCGACTCTGTAGTCCTCCAGCATCCTTGGAGCAGACATTCACCACTGGATCCAAGACTACTTTGGAGCCATTAGAACCACCAGCTCTGACATCTTCTGCGCCAACATATACTTCACATTGGAGCCAATCGCCTTCACATGAACCAGTGACTTCATGGCTCCCATCACCATTACTGACAAAGTCCAGATCACCATCTCTTTCTACTAGGTCTACCAGGATCTTATCCAATGAAGACACGGATAGAGTTGCGCAGAGGCTGCTTAAGGCTCTGGCCCTTGCCAAACATCTGTTGGATCTGAGCCCAAAGGAATCGGGACAGTCACAGTCAACCCCCATTGTTACTGTTCCTCCTCCTACCCACCCCTTGGTTTTGGAGATGGAAGATTCCGATTTCCAGATCATGTTGGTGTCAGCTCCAGGACCATTGCTTTCTTTGGAGCAGACATTCGCATGGAGTCTTTCACTCCATTCAGAGTAGGAAGCTTCTAGGAGCTGACATTCCCCAGTCAGCTCCTCTGAGCCAGCCCAGATATCCCCACATTGCCTCGCAGGGCTTTGGCGCGGGTGACGTCTGCTCCTACATTGGCCTCAGAGCTTCTGTCACTGGCTCTGGGGATGCCTTCTGCTTCAACAACCCTTTTGTCAGATCTGGGGGCTCCTCAGTGAAGGGGCATTCTGCTTTTGAGGTTATGAGGAGGGTACTGACTCCTACTAAGTCTATGACACATCCTTCATCAGATCTTCCTCTCTGTACAGGCAGTTGTCTTCATCCTCTCAGTTAACCCTTCCACAGGATCACAGGGTCCCCAGAACTCAGGCTGTCCATTGAGAGACTCCACTCTCTTCTGAAACCTCCCCAGAGTATCCTACTGAAGAGGTCCCTCAGAAGAGGACCTGCAAGGGGAAGCACCTTGACTCCCCAGAGGAGTTTATCACATCAGACACTGACCTCAATGAGGCAGAAGGGTCCCCAAGGTCACCTCCTGATGATGTGTCATTTGGAGACATCCTGAAATTGTTAAACCAGAGAGATGACTGGCAGTCTAGCCCCGCTTCTGCTGAGGAGTCAGTTTACCTGAAAGCTTTTGGGTCTCACCCTTCCTCCTCTTGGGTGACTCTGCCTTCTGAACAGCTTATGGATTTGGTCAATAGGAAGGCATGGGAGACCCCAGACTTCATAGTGTCTACTCCTAAAAGGATAAACGGAAAGGAGTTGCAGTTGATGCCATGGTTGTGGGGCAGCTACTAAAAAGGAGCTGAGTCCAGCTCCTCTATCCATCCTCCTAACAAAGACTCTAGAACTATGGCTAGATATGGGAAGTGAGTATTTTTGTCAGGAACCTTTGCCCTTCGGTCCTTGAACTACTTTACCAATTTCACTAGGCTGCAGAAGGACCTGTTAAAAGAACTCACAGACTCCCTTCAAGGAGCTGTAGCTGATGCAGTAGCAGATAAACTTAATGCTCAGCTCACCACCCTCAGTTCTGTAGGAAACTCTTTCATGAGGCTCATATCCTATGCTGCAGATGGAATGAGTAGTACTACAGTTTCAGGTACTGCTCTTTGGAGACAGGCCTGAATGTGACTTTGTGACTTTGCAGAACCTTTCAAGTCTACCTTCATGAACACCCTTTTTGATAGCTTCTCTCTTTTTAGGCCAAAAGTAAAAGAAACGCTCACCAGGTGTGAACAAGAGGACAAGACCTTGTCTGCCATTGGAGTATAAATTTTTGCACCCATCAGAAACTTCCAGAGGGTCAGAGGGGCAGTGGGAAAATGTGGTTCAGAAAATCCCATGGGTCTTTCCAGGACACACAAGTTGACAGTTCCACCAGAGGCAGAGGGAGGAACAATAATGGTAGACACTGACCTCACAGCAGAGGGGGTCCACATAACCAGGGCTCCAGAGAATCTTTCTTTGGAGGACCCAACCAATGCTCCTGAAGGAGTGCCTGATTGCTCACCTCTGGAGATAGTCTGGAGTCATTTGTCTCTGCACCAAGAAATATCACAAATGACAGATGGGTGCAGAGTATAATATCCAGGGGATATGTCATTCCCTTCACCTACCCTCCTCCTAGAAACACCTTAGTTCCAGATGTTCCACCCAGTCAAAAGGAACAGGCAACTTTAGAAGTTCAAAAGTTGCTAAACAAAAGAGTCATCCAGCAAGTCCCCTCAGACCAGAAAGGATCCAGAACTTACTCAAGATTCTTTTTAGTTCCAAAGAAAACAGGGGACTGGAGACCTGTCTTGGACCTCAGCATTCTAAACAGGTCTGTAAAAAAAGCAAGCTCCAGATGGCGACACTGCAGTTGATACTTCTATTCCTGGAAAAAGACAGTTGTATGTGCTGTATAGACCTTCAGGATGCGTACTACCACATTCTAATGAGCAGGCAATCCAGAAGGTTTTTATGCTTCCAGCTAGGAGCCAGTCACTTCCAGTTTCAAGCTCTGCCCTTTGGTCTCACTACAGCTCCCACAGTGTACACCAAATGTATAGCAGTAGTAGCAGCTCACTTGAGATGCAAAGGATTCTGTGTATTTCCATATCTGGATGACTGGCTCATCTCCACCCTGACCAGGCTTCTTCTTCAGAAAGCCAGGGACTACACCCTTCAAATTTGTTCATCCCTTGGGATCATGATAAACTATGAAAAATCTGCTCTAGAGCCATATCATTCATTGGTTGTCATAGGAGTACAAATAAACATAACAATTATGTCAGCAAAGCTTCCTCAAGAAAGAGTCTATGATGTTAAATGTCATGTAAGGATGCTATTCAACAAGAGAAGGGCTTCAGCCAAACTAGTCCTACAGGTGTTAGGCATAATGGCAGCTTCAGTTGTGCTAATACCACTAGCTCGACAACACATGAGAATCCTCCAGTGGTTAATCTTGACACAATAGTCTTTTTGTGATCTTTCAATGTCTCACAAGATTATACCAATCAACTCTTGCAAAAGAGACCTTCAACGGTGGCTTAATTCTTCCGTAGTGTCTCAAGGCCATCCCTTTATCCCCCCTCAGCCCAAAGCTACAGTGATCATGGACACATCCCAGATAGGGTGTGGGGGCATTATCTGGGGCACACAGTCCAAGGCACTTTGCAGGAACATTTGGCCCACTTGCACATAAATGTTCTAGAGATGAGAGCGGTGCTCCTTGCATTGCAAGCATTTTAAAACTCTCTACCTCTAGGAATGATGACAATTAAATCAGACAACATATCTGTAGTCTGGTACATAAACAAATGGGGGAACCAGATCTTACCCCATATGTTGAGAAGCCTAAGGGTTTGGCAATGGGCAGAGTCCTCCAGCTGCTTTCTAATAGCGATGGACTTACCGGGAAAATCCAACGTGATTGCAGACAAATGAGCAGAGCCATTCTTTGGCCATATGAGTGGTCCTTCAGTCAGAGAGTGGCAGAAGAGATCTTCCACAAATGGGGCCAGCCTTGCTTTGATCTCTTTGCATCACCCATTAATGCCAAATTCAGCATCTACTTTGCCCTGATCCCCCCGGCAGGGGAGTCACCAAGGGATGCACTTGTTCATGATTGGCCTCTGGGACTCATTTATGCTTTCCCCTCCAATACCTCAGATTCCCAAATTCCTACAGAAAGCAAGATTGCTGGAGACCACAGTAATCCTAATTGCCCCCTATTGGCCTCAACATATATGGTTCCCTTTTATCAGGCCTCATGTACAGATGGGACCATGGATCCTGGACCCAGTTCCAGATCTACTGACATGTCCATCAGGAGAACTTTATCCCAGCCTCAACAATCTCAAACTGACAGCTTGGCTGCTCTGCTTCCCATGATATCCAGGTTTCCTCAACTTTCCTCTCCAGTAAAACACATTTTGCTTTCCTCCCACAAGAACTCTACTCAAAAACTGTACAAAAGTAAACGGCAAAGATTTGTGGCCTGGTCTAATCATAATAGCATAGATCCCTTTACAGCTCCCTTGCACTCTATTTTGGAATTCTTAGCCAAATTATTCAGTGGCGGAGCTGCTGCAGTTACTATTATTTGTTCAACTAGCAGCCATCTCTAATTTTCACACATGAGACAATGGTTCTGTTATAATTTCTCACAGACTTTGTAAAGCATTCCTCAAAGGTACTTCCTTAATTCATCCTCCATACAGAAACCCTATTCCACCTTGGGATTTGAATTTTGTATTGCCAAATCTTGTTCAACCACCTTTTGAGCCTTCTGTTACATATGATTTAAAGTTTTTATCATGGAAGAGTCGTCCTTTAGTAGCTATAACTTCAGCAAGAAGAGTTTTTGAGCTGCAGGCCCTATCTTCCAAACACCCATACATATTTTTCATAAAGGCAGAGTTTCTCCGAGAATAAACTCTTCCTTTTTACCTAAAGTGGTTTCAGAATCAAACCACAACCAGTCTGTTAAATTACCATTTTTTTTCTGAACTTTGAAAACAAAGGAGAATACTCTCTCCACCTGTTAGATATCCATAGACAATTACATTTCTATTTACACAGGACATCACAATTTAGAAAGTCAGATCAGCTTTTCATCTCTTATTCAGACACTAGGAAAGGTCAACCAGTTTCTAAAGTAACACTATCAAATTGGCTATCACAATGTATATATTTTATATACAACACCAACCACAAAACTATCCCAAATCCTATCAAGACTCATTCTACTATGGCAGTAGCCACTTCAGCAGCTTTTCAGGACAGATTACCCTTAGACAACATCTGTGCTGCAGCTACATGGGCTAAACCACATACTTGTATCACTCATTACAAGTTGGATTTGGCCTCTAGAAGTAAACCATCTTTTGGTTCTATGGTTCTGAGGAATATTCTCCCATGAGCCACCCAAGAATTAGGTAGCTAGGGATGCAGGCCCATCCGTGAGAATAAAGATGAGATTGACAACAACACATAAAGAAGTTATGTTCTTACCATAACGTTCCATGTGTGTTGTCCATCACATCCTTTATTCTCACAACCCACCCACCATTCCCCCTCCTGGTAGACCTAGTAGCTCTTATTGGATTTTTATAGGACTCTGCAGTCTCTGAGATATGGCTAGTATAATATGTTTATGTTACATTCTCTTGATAATATATACTTCCAGTCACTGCTGGGGGGCAAACAAGATCTGAGGTTATATGACACATGTATTATAGGTTGGGAAAATGCCCAAGAACTTGGCTGAGGACCTTGACCATATGTAAAGGTTGAGACAGATCCGACAGATCGGATCCAACCCATCAGTGAGAATAAAGGATGAGATAGATACCCATGGAACATTATGGTAAGAACATAACTTCTTTTTTTTCTGTGTCTGAATCTTTCCATCTGTGTTTTTTTATATTTCCTGTGAACTGAAACTCTAGTGTTTATTGTAAATAGATATTCAGTATTTTCATGTTTTCTATTTTATTATTTATTATTAAATATATCTATAGCTTTCATTGTAGCTGGTCCTTTAGAAAATGTTTAACTTTTGAGAGCACTTGCATTTATTTAGTGGCACTGTGGCTCCATGTTCCTGAAAGTCTTGCTGCTTGGTTACCACTACCATTTCTATAAGTATTAATTTTACTAAGAGTAATTAGCTACCTGATAAGAGCCTTAGAGTAGCTGACTTTGGATGTTCTGTCAGCAGTGTATCTACCTTATAATTTTGGTGGAGGTGGCAAAGCAAGTAAGCTGTGCCAGCCTTTCCCTGTTTTTTTATGTGTGTGTGTGTGTGTGTGTGTGTGTGTGTGTGTGTGTGTGTGTGTGTGTGTGTGTGTGAAAATCAAATTTCAGACAGTGTATGTATCAGCTACTTTGAACAGGGACAACAAGACCACTGATTTCACAGAGAGGGAGGTGGAGGACTTGGCTTGGAACAAACAACTAAGGACTCAACTCTATAGCTGTGTCAGTGGAGAGTCTTATTTGAGGCCTGGAGAGAAAGCCCAGCCCCAGGAGTGGAGTTTGCATTCCCTGTGTGCTCTTGAGGGAAATTGTACTTAGTGCAGAGAGTTGTATCTGAAAAGACTGTGTGTGTCTACTTTTCTTTCAGTGAATGTTTCCCACCAGTGTCAGTGGTGTGGCTTGAGGATCCTTGATCACTGGCCCAGATGAGGGACACCACATATTGGTGAACAGTGGTCTGGGTATTAATCAAACTTCTGTAGCCTGTAAGCAGTTGTCACTAAAGGTATGTGTACTCTCAGCAGCCACAAGTTGCACATACAGAGTTTAATTGTTCACAACAGTTTTATTTACTTATGTATTTATGTATTTAGTTTAGTTTAGTCGAGGAAAGCAGCAAAGATATCAGCAGAAGATTATGGCAAGCTGACAGTGAACCAGTTGACTAAGGTGTGCAAATCCAAAGGACTGCTGCATGCCAGTCGGACTAAAGAGGAAATTTATTCCAATCTTAGTCACAGCTGCAGCACAGACAAGCAACCTGGAGGACAACCAATCTGGCAATGGAGATGTGCAACCCTCAGAAACAGGGCAGTTCACCTTTTCCCCAGAGGATTTAAAAATCCATCTGGAATTAGAGACTTGAACTGGAGGCAAAATGGATGGAATTAGAATCTGCAGAGAGACTGCAGTGTTTGGAGGCTAAAGAAAATAAGAGACTGTGGTGTTTGGAGGCCAAAGAACATGAGAAGCAGCATCAACATGAGAGGGACATGCTGACCCTTCCCCAGGGTCATGAAAAGGTGAAGCAGCATCAACATGAGAGGGACATGCTGACCCTTCCCCAGGGTCATGAAAAGGAGAAGCAGCATCAACACGCGAGGGGCATGCTGACTCTTCCCCAGGGTCATGAAAAGGAGAAGCAGCATCAACATGACAGGGAGATGCTGACCCTTCACCAGGGTCATGAAAAGGAGAAGCAGCATCAACATGAGAGGGACATGCTGACCCTTCACCAGGGTCATGAAAAGGAGAAGCAGCATCAACATGAGAGGGACATGCTGACCCTTCACCAGGGTCATAAAAGGAGAAGCAGCATCAACATGAGAGGGACATGCTGACCCTTCACCAGGGCAATTAATGAGAAGCAGCGTCAACATGAGAAGGACATGCTGACCCTTCACCAGGTCATGAAAATGAGAAGCAGCATCAACATGAGAGGGACATGCTGACCCTTCACCAGGGTCATGAAAAGGAGAAGCAGAATCAACATGAGAGGGAGATGCTGACCCTTCACCAGGGTCATGAAAAGGAGAAGCAGCATCAACATGAGAGGGACATGCTGACCCTTTACCAGGGTCATGAAAAGGAGAAGCAGCATCAACATGAGAGGGACATGCTGACCCTTCACGTAAGTCATGAAAAGGAGAAGCAGCATCAACATGAGAGGGACATGCTGACCCTTCACCAGGGTCATGAAAAGGAGAAACAGCATCAACATGAGAGGGACATGCTGACCCTTCACCAGGGTCATGAAAAGGAGAAGCAGCATCAACATGAGAGGGACATGCTCACCCTTCACCAGGGTCATGAAAAGGAGAAGCAGCATCAACATGAGAGGGACATGCTGACCCTTCACCAGGGTCATGAAAAGGAGAAGCAGCATCAACATGAGAGGGACATGCTGACCCTTCACCAGGGTCATGAAAAGGAGAAGCAGCATCAATATGAGAGGGACATGCTGACCCTTCACCAGGGTCATGAAAAGGAGAAGCAGCATCAACATGAGACGGACATGCTGACCCTTCACCAGGGTCATGAAAAGGAGAAGCAGCATCAACATGAGAAGGAGATGCTGACCCTTCCCCAGGGTCATGAAAAGGAGAAACAGCATCAACATGAGAGGGAGATGCTGACCCTTAACCAGGGTCATGAAAATGAAAAGCAGCATCAACATGAGAGAGACATGCTGACCCTTCACCAGGGTCATGAAAAGGAGAAGCAGCATCAACATGAGAGGGACATGCTGACCCTTCACCAGGGTCATGAAAAGAGAAGCAGCATCAACATGAGAGGGAGATGCTGACCCTTCACCAGGGTCATGAAAAGGAGAAGCAGCATCAACATGAGAGGGACATGTTGACCCTTCACCAGGGTCATAAAAAGGAGAAGCAGCATCAACATGAGAGGGAGATGCTGACTCTTCACCAGGGTCATGAAAAGAGAAGCAGCATCAACATGAGAGGGACATACTGACCCTTCCCCAGGGTCATAGAGGTAACGGTGAAGTAAATAACTGAACCCCAGAAGCAACAAAGGTCAGTAAATTTCTTCCTCAGTATAGAGAAGGTGATAATTTTGATAGTTTTATTCATATATTTGAAAGAATATGTAAACAGTATAATGTTGACCAAGGGCTCTGGGTATGGTTTCTGACCCCCTTACTCCATAGTAAAGCTGTAACTACTGTTTCTAAATTGTTTGATACTGATTATTTAAATTATGACATGGTTAAACAATGTTTATTGGAATGTTTTAAGTTAACTCTTCAGGCTTACAGAAAAAACATTGTGAGCATAGACGCAGGGGAGATGAAAGTGTGTGTGATTATATTGCTGAGCTAAGCACTTATTTTCATAGATGGGTCATTGGGTGTCAGGTCACCACTTTTGAAAGGCTGGCAGACCTTTTTGTGATGGAATAAGCCTTTAGCACTTTGCCTGTGAATATGAGAATCTAGTTGGCAGACCAGGAGTGTAACTCTGCAAATGAGCTATGGAGAAAGGGGATCTCTACTTAGCAAGCAAGGCACTCCTGTACAAGAAGAGGTTACCCAGTGCTGCACATGAATATAAGAGAACCCATGGTGGGCAGCCTAAAGCACCCCAACAGAGTCTACAAGTAACATTGGAAGTGACTAGTTCAGGTACATGGCCAGGATCAAGGTTTAGATGTTTTAAATGTAACCAGAGGGGCCATGTAGTATACAAATGTCCACTGGAGCAAGGTAGGGAACAAAAGGTGGGGGAGTCAGCAAGTGGGAATAACAGTATGCCAGTGGTAAGTCCTCTAGAAACAACAGGGGTACCAGATTATCACCAGAGTCTGTATCATATCTTAGTGGATGAAAAACAGCCCACTGCTAAAAGAGACGCAGCCTCCAGCTTAACCATTGTGAAGCCTGCAGTGGTTAAAGAGGAGCAGTGCTTGCTTGGGCAGTCCACTCCAGTCAGAGCTTTAGGGGGGACCCCATTCCAAATACCTTTGGCCAGGGTTCGCTTTGACTATGGGGGTAGAAAAGGAAGCAAGCAAGTAGGTGTGTTTGAGAATATCCCTGCAGATGTCTTGACAGGGAATGATTCTGATAATGCAGTACCTTGTGTGCATGCAGTTACATGCAGTCAGGCTTGGAGACAGACAAGTGGGCCTGGTAGCTTGTGGGAGACTCAGACAGAATGCACACTTGATGCCAGGGCTGGTGGTGTGGCTGTTTTAGGGAGGGAACTACCATGTAGCAGTGAGCCTGAACCATGGCGGCTGATAGCTACTGATGTTCTCTTGGACAGGGTGACTGCAAGGACAGAGGTAAGTCCTTGACAGTAAGGCTGACAGTAAGGCATCACTATCAGAAGATATCAGACTTCCTGTAGAATGAGAGCTGGGAAGGGTCAAGAAGGTAGAGTTGAGACAGGCTCAGCTCTCAGACCATATATTATGAGAAATGAGGGAGGTAGCTAAGGAGGCACCTAATTCTTAAGGAAAAGGGGAGTCTGTATACTGGAACTAAGGGTTACTGTAAAGAGAGTGGATCCCTGAGGGAGGGCTAGAGGGTGAGGTAATACAGCAGTTGGTAGTGCCCAGAGTCCACCATCTGGCACTTCTAGCCATAGCCTATGACATTCCTTTTGCAGGTCATATGGGCATAAAGCATACCAAGAGACATATTATGCAGAACTTTTATTGGCCAGGGATTGCAAGGGATGTGATAGGGTACTGTAGAACCTGTGAGAAGTGCCAAAAAGTAGGCAAGGTAGGAGACAAGGTCAAAGCTCCTTTGATGCCTTTGCCTGTGATGAGGAACTGTTTTAGAGGGTAGCTACGGATATTGTGGGGCCTATGAGTACCCCAAGTTCCGCAGGGTAGAAATATATCCTATTGGTAATGAAATATGCTGCTAGATACCTTGAGGTGGTGACTCTGTTCTCCCTCAAGTCACAGAAGGTGGCAAATTCTGTGATAGATATTTTCAGCAGTGTAGGTTTCCCAAGAGAAATACTGACTGACAGAGCTGCCAATTTCATATCAGACCTGCTGGCTTGTCTATGGGAGTGCTGTGGGCTGAAGCACCTAAATACCATCTGATACCATCCCCAGACTAACGGTCTTGTGGAGAGGTTAAATGCTATACTAAATACCATGCTAAGAGCCTTTGCTGGCCAGTTTAAGAGAGGGACAAATATTTGCCCTATTTGCTGTTTGCATACAGTATGGGCATAGGGTATGGGGCCCTTGGATTTGATTTGTGATGAGTGGGAGGATAAGTGTGAATCCCACAAGGAGTCTGTTGTGGCATATGTCCTAAACCTCAAGACAAAGCTTAGGGAGCTCATGGGATTTGCTCAGAAGAACCTGACAGAAGCCCAACAGCAGAAAAAGGTCTGGTATGACAGGAATGCTTGAGCTCAAGAGTATGCTGTGGAACAGCAGGTTATGGTGCTCATTCCTGTCAGATGCAGTACACTGCAGGAAGGACTCTTCAAAGTGGCAAGGAAAGTCAGTGATGTTAACTACATAGAACTGCTAGGCAGGAGGCAGGGGTGCAAACTCTACCATGTTAACATAATGAAGCCTTACCATGACAGGGAGGCCCTTGTGCTGAGTATTTGCAATGGGTGGCAGGAGTTGAGGCTCAGATTGATAGCTCAGTGGAAGAGGTCAGCAATGCCAATGCCAATGCAGATGGGCTCTCAAGACAGGGTTTGGGTTAATGTTCTCCCATTTCTCTAAAGCAACCTTTCTCCAGGGTCACTTGAAAAGCTAGCTTGAGTCTTCAAAGGGGGGAATGATGTGATGATGTGAGGTAGTGCCAGCTGTGCTAGGGGCATAGTGCAGTGCAAGCATAACATATGCCAGCATAGCTAGCTGGAGTTTTATAAAGAATTAATGTCATTTGAATATCAAACTTATTTGTACAGATGCTTGTGTTAAAATGTATTTGTAAAGTTGCTTGTGTTAAAAATGTATCAACAGTGGGTCCTGCTGGACAGAAAAGAAATATACATGTATGTCAGACTGTGTTGTTGTAACTGATTAAATGTTTATATTTTAACAGAGGATGCTGGAAGGGAAGGGGTTAAGCTCAGCCCAGATAACCTTAAGAAAAATAGCCTGAAATTAAATTACTTGGTTTAGGCCATAAAGATTTTATCTCACAGGTCTGAATGCAGCCAGAGATGTAATGTTTGTGAAAAGGTGGGGCTGGGATCCTACTCTTTTGTCCTTAATGGTGAACTAATTGCTACCATGGGCTGCCAGAGAATGGCTTGTTAGTTTCTGCAGGAAGGGTGGAAGCATTGGAATTGTTTTACAGTTCCCAAATGATGCAATATACCTTAGCTAAAGTTATGTGTATGTATTGTAACACATCAGTGCCAAGTCCTGGCTCAGTTGCTAGTGAAGGGGTAGTGTGGGAACCATAGAGTCAGTACTAGTGAGAGATGTGGTAAGAGCACTCTGTCTTCTGGGACCCAACAAGAATCCACCTTCATCTTGCCTTCCTTTATTAAGTAGCAAGGGGACAGTAATTCTTGAATCAGTTAGAAAATATAATGTGATTAGCTAAGTATTGATCTGAAGTTGTCATTTTCATTCGGTTCTCAACCTGTGAGTTCAGATCCAAACCTCGCATCCAACTTGGCCAGTTCTCTAGCTTAGGATCCAACTCTCAAACTCCTCCCTTACCCATGATGCCCTGTCCTCCAGATTACCTCAGATCTTGTTTGCCGTGCTTCAGGCAAGTCGGGATTTTCCTTTTCTTATGTCTCCTTGTGGGTTGTGACTGACTTTGCAGCTTAAACTTAAAATTTTTGTTTCTTGATATATTTCTATTACCCTCCTTACCCTCTAAACAACTTTCATTTTTTATTTTCGGGTTTCCCTGTCCTCTATAAACCCTTTCATAGACCAGCTGGTATATCTCTTTCCTACCATTTTTGGTAGTTTTCCTTTTTCCCCTTTTCCTCCTGTCCTTAAAAAAATAAATAAATAATACCTGTACTTTTGTTTTATAGTGTGGTATGGCTGAGAAATCTGACAAGCTGACTGGATTTAAAATGCACTTCCTGTGGATGCAAGATCCCACAGTCTGATGCCCACATGGAGTGAGTACACTGTCTATGACCCAGTCATTTATATTTAGATTGCAACATCTGTGTGGGTTTCAGTGCTTGAGCTATTAATGACCATCCCAACAAACTAATTTTGATGGGCCTTCTCCCTCCGACTACTTCGTGTGTCCTAAAAGGGCTACAACTTAGCCACCTGCCAGGACAATGAAATCATTAGATCAGAAGCCTTTGGATCAGACACAGATATTACTGACTCCTCCTCAACACTGTACTTCTAGTTCCCCTTGGTAATCATGTCTCTAACCTTAAGGTCTCCTTTCTTCAGGGGACCCCACAGAAATCTTCCAGTCCTCACTTCACTTCATCCTCCATTAGATCTTCCCAGAGTCTTTCTGAAGTGGAGGTGGACAGGATGATGATGAGATTCCTCAAAATGCAGATACAGATGGGGGGGTATGCCTGCTCCATCCACCATTGGATGCATGAGCCAACATCCTGCCTTTGTACCATTGATAACTCCTTCTCCAATCCAGCCACCTGCTTCAAAGACCTCAGATCTGGAGGTTACCAGAGTCGATACATCGGATCAGATGGCCCTTCCATCCTCGGCTCTCATGACTTCTCTGGTTTGATCAGCTCCAACTTTATTAGAGCACAACAGATCTCAGATCTGAAGGGTCAGCGAATGTCTTCAGCTTCAAAGTGTTCAGAGCCATTGCTTTCCCTTGTAACCTCGGCTCTGGACAGCTCAGCTCTGACTCCTCGTTTGGGGCATGAGATCCGTGAGCATACATGGTTGTCTGCTGCAAGAACTATGGCTCTGGAGGGACTGCCGAGGACATCTCTGGGTCCTTCTACATTCGAAGTGGTGGAGAGGGTGTTCTCCCAGCTAAGAATTACTTTGACTCTACCTCCTTCAGATCCTACTCCTATTCTGACTTCTGTACCTGAGCCTGCTCATCCTCCACCTCAGGGACAGCCAGACCCTAACAGCTTCTGAGCATCTCTCCAGGAGCTCCCCCTCTCTTCTGACACCTCCCTGGAACATCTCACTGAGGAGGTCCCTCACAAGAGATGATGTAAAGGGAGGCACCTAGATTCCCCTCAGGAATCTTTGACAGATGACACTGACTTTGATGATGGGGAATAGTCCGCAAGATCTCCACCTGATTATGTCTGCTTCAGAGACATCCTTGAAATCCTATACCAAAGAGGTGGTTGGTCTAACAAAAGCCCTCCCTCAGAGGAGTCTGTGTTCTTCCAAGCCTTCATGTCTGACTCATCTAAATCTTGGGTGACCCCTACTGTGGATGACCTTATAGAGCTTGTCTCCCACAGGGCATAGAAGGAGCCAGACACTATGGAGCCCATACCAAAAAGAGCTGATAAAATCCTCAGTGCTCCCTTCAGATAAGCAACACTGGACAAAAGGTACCCCTGTAGATGCCATGATTATTGCAGTGGCCACTAAGAAGGGGCTGGCTGAACAGATCTCTAATGTCCACCCCCCCCAACAAGGGAGACTAGGGCTTTGGAAAGGTTTGGCAAGTGGCTGTATGCATCAGTGACCATCACACTGTGATTGCAGGGTGGCCATTCTTGAGAAAAATGTCCAAAACTGCCCCAAAGTCCATGTCTCAACAGGAACAGAAAACATTTTTCTCAAGAATGGCCACCCTGCAATCCATCTCGAATATATCCATGAGGTTAATCTCATATGCTTCTGAGGGTTTCTCAAGGGCTGCTGGTGCAGGCATTGCCATAAGGAGATATGCCTAGTTGTGACTTTGTGATTTTGTGGAACCTTTCACCATGTCATTCACCAGTGCTCCTGTTGATGGATCATCACTGTTTGGACCAATCATGAAAGATACTCTCTCCCAATGTGAAAAGACGGGAAAACCTTGTCTGCTGTTGGAATCTGATTCTCTACCCCAGAAAGACCATTTTCCAGGAACCAAAGTGGAGGTAGTAAATTGTGATTCAATAAGTCACAAGGATCTTTCCAGGGTTCACAGGGAGAATTTCCCTAGAGACAGAGGGGGGAAATAACCATTTTGGCAGATACCACCCACATGGCAGAGGAGGTGCGCAGAACCAAGGATCTCAAGATTCCTACTTGAACAGATCCTTTCAGTGATCCTGAGCAGTTACCTGATTGTCCCTCTCTGGAAACAGTCAGGGGGTTGCTTATCCTTGCACCTAAATGCCTGACTAACCATTCCAAATGACTGTTGGCTGCAAAGGATCATATCGAGAGGATATTACATTCCCTTTTTCAAAACTCCCATCTCAAAGAAACATCTCCCCGATGTTCATTCAGTCAGAGGGAGTCAGAAGCACAAGAAATCACAAAGCTGCCAGAGAAAAAAGTCATCAAGGAGGTCCCACCAAACAGGTCTGGAAACTACTCAGGGTTCTTTTTAGTGCCCAAAAAGATAGGGAACCTGAGACCAATACTGGATCAAATCTTCCTAAACAAGTCAGTAAAAAACTCAAAATTCCAAATGGTCATGGTGCAGTCTAATTTACCTTTCCTTTAAAAGGACAACAGGATGTGCTCAGTAGATCTTCAAAACCCATACTATCACATCAGAATGAACAGGTTTCTTTGCCTCCGGCTTGGAGCCAGTCATTATCAACTCAGAGCTCTGCCCTTTGGTCTCACCACAGCCTCAAGGGTGTTCACCAAATGCATGGCAGTAGTAGCAGCTCACCTGAGACTGCTCAGATTCAGAGTGCATCCTTACCTGGATAACTGGCTCCTGACCATGTCAACCAGGAATCTGCTCCTCCAAGCCAGGGATTATCTGTTTCACCTGGCAAATACTCTGTGAATCACAATAAATCAAAAAAGTCTTAACTACAACCAGTTCAAGTGATGGATTTTATAGGGACACATCTAGACACACTCGACTGTCTAGCCATCGTACCTTCAAACAGAACTCTGTCCTTGAGATTCCATATCAGACAAATCCTAACCATTTCTTTACCACCTGCAGAATTAGTTTTCAAAGCACTAGGTTCAATGGTTGCCATCATAATGTTATTCCTACAACTCGCCTACACATGCGGATTCTTCAATGGACTCTAGCTATACAATGGTCCCTACACAGCTGTCCTCTGAATCATCCCATCAAGCTGTCTCTGGTGTGCAAAGACTGCCTGCTATGATGGCTCCACTTGAAGGATGTCGAAGAAGGATGTCTATTTATTCTTTCTCCCCCATTGCTATGATGACCACAGATGCATCCCAGTTGGGGTGGGGATGTTATTCGGGACAGGTTGTTCAAGGCACGTGGTCGATACAGGAGATATATCTGAATATAAATGTCCTAGAGATGAGACCGGTGCTTCTAGAGTTGCAAGCCTTACAGAACTTTCTTTCTCTAGGGATGATTGCAATTCAGACATGTCCGTACTTTGGTACATCAACAAACAAGGGAGATCCAGGTCTTACCCCTTTGTTGAGAAGCAATGATAGTTTTGCAAAGTGCGATCTCTTCCAACTGCTTTCTAGTAGCAATGCACATTCCAGGGAAATCCAACATCCTAGTGGACAGGGTCAGCAGAACACTTCTGATGCCTCATGAGTGGTCTCTAAATTAGTCACTGGCAAACTTGATCTTCCTTAAATTGCGTCAACCTTGCTGCATTCTCTTTGCATCCCCTTCCAACAACAAATGCAACAGGTTCTTTGCCCTTATCTCTCCTCAGGTACAGTCACTGAGAGATGCTGTAGTCCATGTTTGACCATCTGGTCTCCTTTACCCTTATCTTCCTCTTCCTCCCATTCTCAAATTTCTCCAGAAAGCTCAGACATTGAAGAGTGTAATTTTTACAAGTGTGTATTGTACTTTTACATACATTCACTGATGCTACTGCCGCTTACCCTCATGCAAAGATTCTTTAAAGTAAAGAAATGGGAAAGATAGGAAAGTGATGAAATGGAGAGCTAGCAGGGGAAAACAAAGTGAAAGGAAGGCAGAAATGTACAGGAAGGGTGTAGGTAAAAAAGTACAGTTGTGTACACTTACTATAAATGTAGAAGTTTGAGTGTATTCACTGTTGCAGTCATCACATTTGGGTTATCCCTGCCAGGGTAGCTGGGCTGGCCAGAATACCAGAGGCTTAGTATTTCTGTATAGGTTGCTGTCACTTCAGGACTGACGTCAGGTCGTCAGTAGTATAAAGTAAGGCAGCCAAAGCAATTTTTCTTGCCCTAACCTGTCAGGATCCCCCAAGTAGGAGGCAGGTTCTGGTGGAAGAACCCCACTAGTAGAAAGTAAATACCAATATGTCCCTTGTAAGGAAAGAGAAGAAAAAAGGGGGGTTGGAGGGAGGGAAACCAGGACTGCAACAGTGAATACACTTGAACATCTACATTTAGGGTAAGTGTACAGAACTGTACTATGTTCTTCATGTTTCACTGTTGCAGATATCACATTTGGGTTGATTTCCAAAGCTGAAGAAATGGGTGCAGGCAGTCAAGGAAACTAGGGACCGGCTAGGATACCCTGCAAGACTGCAGAGGCAAACCTTGCCCTGGTTTTAGAGAAGCGAGGCAGGTGGTAATGTTTGGTAAAAGTGTGAACAGATGTCCAGGTGGCAGCCTCCAGGATGTCCCTGGTGGGGGCTCCTCTGAGGAAAGCTGCAGAGGTGGAGGTTACTCTGGTGGAGTGAGTCCTGACCCCCTTGGGGGTAGGCTTTCCATGTTGTTTGTAGCAGAAATGGATGCAGTGTGCTATCCATTTGGAAATGGTTTGTTTGGAGATGGCTTTGCCTTCTGCCCCTGTAGCAAAGCTAACCAGCAATTGATCAGACTTTCTGAAGGATTTAGTCCTGTCTAAATAGAATCTGAGCTGTCATCTAGAGAGTGCATAATCCTTTCCCCCTTGTTCTGGGGTTTAGGAAAAAAGGTGGGCAAATGAATGGATTGGTTGGAAGCCACACTGGATACCACCTTGGGCATGAAGGATGGGTTAGTACTGAGGGATACCCTGTCATGGAAGATGATGAAGGGTTCCACAGCCATGAGTGCTTGCAGCTCAGAGACTCTTCTGGCTGAGGTGATGGCCAGAAGGAAAGCTGTCTTCCAGGAGACAAATTTTAGCTCTGCAGAAGAAGCTGGTTTGAAAGGGGGCAGGTGAGCTTTTCCAACACAAAGTTAAGGTCCCAAGCTTAGGTTGGTGCTCTTCTGGGTGGCCTCAAGTTGCTAGCCCCTCTTAGGAATTGTTTGATTAAAGGGTATGAGAAAAGGGTCTGCTCAGTGGGAAAATGAGCAGAGATAGCAGAAGCATGAATTTTAAAAGATCAAAAAGAGATGCCAGTGTGTAGCAGGTCAGCTAAGTAATCCAGGATTAGAGGGATGGAGGGTTGTGCCGTATTGGCTCCCTTAGCCTGAATCCAGGTGCAGAACCTTTTCCATTTGTCAGCATAAGACTTCTTAGTGCTAGGGCATCTGGCCTCATGTATAACATCTAGAACCTGTTTACTGAGGTTGGCAGATTGATCGGGGGTTAGGGAATAAGCCAAGCTGCCAAATTGAATGTCTGCAATTGGGGATGCATGAATTCTCCTTCCCTCTGGGTCAGGAGGTTTGGAATTGAGGAAGATGCCATGGTGGCAGAGGGGACAGATTGCACCAGCAAGGGGTACCAGTGCTGGTGAGGCCAGTCTGGAGGTATAAGAATTGTCCCTGGTTTTTCCTCCTTTATTTTGAGCAGTACCCTGGGGATGAGAGGTAGTGTAGGAAAGGTATAGACCGATAGATTGACCCAGGGGAAGGACAGGGCATCCACTTTCCAAGCCATGGAGTGATATTCTCTGGTGCAGAATTTGCTGAGCTGATGGTTGGTGTCGGAGGCAAAGAGGTCGACTTTTGGGGTGCCCCATTTCTGAGTTATTAGGGTGAAGGTACTTCTGTTGAGTTGCCACTCATGGGGGTCCAGAAGATTTCTGATTAATTGTTCTGCCAGAGAGTTGAGAGAACCAGGTAGGAATTGTGAAAACAGGTGGAGTTGCATGGCAGAGGCTGTGTGCCAAAGGGTCATAGCCAGACTGCATAGAGTGTAGGAGTGAGTCCCTCCCTGCTTGTTGATATACCACATTGCAGTAGTGTTGTCTGTTTGATCAGGAGTGCCCCTGGGGAGAGAAGGGGCTTGAAAGCTATCAAGACATGCTGGACAGCCATCATCTCTTTTTGGTTGACGTGCAGAGGGATATGCTGTGGGCTCCACTGGCTCTGTATGCACCTGCTGTGCAGGTGTGCACCCCAGGCATAGTCTGATGCATCTGTGGTGAGGGTCTTGGTGGTGGGGGGTGGTGAGAAAGGTAGTCCCTTGTTGTGGAAGCATGTTGTTGTCGACCAAAGCAAATCTTTTCTGAGGCAAGGAATTATAGGTATAAGAGTCTCCAGGTCTTGAGAGTGTTGACACCAAAGGCTTTTTAGGTACCACTGAAGTTTCCTCATATGCAGTCTGGCATATGGAATGAGTAGTATGCAAGATGCCATGATCCCCAGAGCTTGCAGGATCTTCCTTGCAGATAACTGGGGTCTTATGGCTAGTTGAGAGAAGTAGGCTGTCAGGAAAATTTGCTTTTCTCGTGTAAGGAATGCCATCTGGGATGTTGTGTCCAGGCTTGCTCCCAGGAATATAATCCTTTGAGTGGGCACCTGTTTGGATTTCTTTTCGTTGACAGTGTACCCTAGGGAGGTTAGTAGGGACTTTACAAAATCCAGGTGCTTGAGCAGCTTTTCCTAGCTGTCTGCCTGAATTAGGCAGTCTAAGTAAGGGTAAATCTGGATATTCCTTTGTGTGTAAAAGGCAATGGCCGTAACCAGACATTTTGTTAAAACTCTGGGAGCAGTAGTTAAGTCAAAGGGAAGTGCAGAGAACTGAAAGTGCTCAGATCCTGCCCTGAAAAGTACAGTTGTGTACACCTACCATAAATGTAGATGTTCGAGTGTCTTCACTGTTGCAGTCATGACTGTAGGGTTCTCCCCTGCCGGCAGGCAGCCCTCGGTCGGCCAGAATCCCAAAGTCTGGGTCCGGCGTCGGCTGTTCAACCATGCTCCCTGACGTCAGAGCGCCAGGAGTATAAAGCTGAAAGCCGACGCCATCTTCTCCAGTTTTTCTTGCCCCAGATGTCAGGAGTCCCAAAATGAAAAAGGTCCCATAACCATTGCAAATACACCTCAGAAGAATGGTGAAAAAAGGAAATACACAAAAGTAAAAATAAGGGGACAGGAGGGAGGAACCCGACTGCAACAGTGAAGACACTCGAACATCTACATTTATGGTAGGTGTGCACAACTGTACTATGTTCATCGTGTTTCACTGTTGCAGTCATGACTGTAGGGTAGAATCCCAAAGCTGAGAGAAAGGGAGGTGGTCATAAAGAAGAAAAGGCCCTGCAAGACTGCAGAGGCAAAGCCCGCCCTAGACTTAGAGTAGAGAGGTAGATTGTAGTGCTTAGAAAAAGTATGCACTGAACTCCAAGTTGCAGCTTCCAAAATGTCTTTGGTAGGAACTCCCCTGAGGAAGGCCGCAGAAGTGGCAGCAGCTCTGGTGGAATGAGTCCGTATACTTCCTGGGATTTGCTTTCCATGGTGTGAATAACAAAATCTGATTCCATGAGCAATCCATTTAGAAATGGTCTGTTTTGAAATGGCTTTACCTTGGGAACTTGAAGCATAAGAAACAAACAATTGTTCTGATTTTCTGATGTCCTTGGTTCTGTTCAGGTAAAAACGTAGTTGTCTGTGTACATCCAAAGAATGTAAGATCCTTTCCCCTTTATTTTGAGGAGTGGGGAAAAAGGTTGGTAAGTGGATAGTTTGATTTAAAGCCACTTTGGAAACCACCTTAGGCATGAAGGTAGGATTAGTCCTCAAAGATACCCTGTCTCGATGAAAAATAATATAAGGTTCCACAGCCATAAGAGCTTGTAACTCTGAAACTCTCCTGGCAGAGGTTAGAGCTAACAGGATAGCTGTCTTCCAAGATAAAAACTTGATGTCAGAAGAGGCAGCAGGCTCAAAAGGAGGCAAGGTTAGTTTTTCCAAAACATAGCTGAGATCCCAAGCAGGAATGGGAGGAGATCTAGGAGGTCTTAAGTTCTTAGCTCCTCTGAGAAACTGTCTCATGAGCTGGTGGGAAAAGATGGGAGGGTCTGTATTATAATGAGCAGAAATAGCAGAGGCATGTATCTTAATAGAAGAGAAAGAGAGACCCTTATGTAAGAGATCTGTCAGGTAAAGTAAAATTAAAGTAATGTTAGGAAGAAGAGGATCAGAATCCTGAGCCTGCATCCAGGAACAAAATCTTTTCCATTTTCCTGCATAAGATTTTCTAGTGCTAGGACGTCTGGCTTCTAAAATGACATCCATAACCTGCTTGGGCAGTAAAGAAGAAATCAAAGGCCCTGGATTAACCAGGCCACCAGGCTGAGAGTTCTGACATGAGAGTGTAGAACCTGACCCTGATGTTGGGACAGAAGGTTCGGAGACTGAGGTAAAACCCAAGGGGGCTCCAGGCATAGGTTTTTTAGAGTTGGATACCAAAACTGCCGAGGCCAATTTGGAGCCAGCAAGATGATCATCTTGGGCTTGTCCTGTTTTATCTTCAATAAAACCCGTGGAAGAAGAGAGAGAGGCTCCTCCAACTGAATGACAGGGCGTCCACTCTCCAAGCTTCTGTGTGGAATATCCTGGTGCAAAAAGTCTGTAGCTGATGATTGAGATGGGATGCAAAGAGGTCTATGTGAGGACATCCCCAGACTGCTGTTATCATCCTAAATATTTTGGTGTCCAGCATCCACTCGTGTGGATCTGAAAGATGTCTGCTCAGACTGTCTGCCAGGAAGTTTTGTTTCCCTGGTAGAAACTGAGCTTGAAGATCCAGATTGCAAGATAGAGCTGTGTCCCATAGATCCATGGCTAGTCTGCAAAGGGGGTAGGAATGAGATCCCCCTTGCTTGTTTATGTACCACATAACTGTGGTGTTGTCTGTCCGTATTAACAGTTGTCCTGGTTGTAAAAGATTCCTGAAGGCCAATAGAGCTTTCTGAATGGCTAACATTTCCTTTAAATTGATATGCAGGTGCTTCTGATGCTTTGTCCAAAGGCCCTGCAAACAGTTGCCCTGAAAATGGGCTCCCCAAGCATAATCCGAGGCGTCCGTGGTTAGAATCTGAGAGGCAGGAGGCAGACGGAAGGGCTTCCCTTTGTTTAGAGCACATGCCCTGGACCACCAAAGAAATTCCTTTTGAAGGCAAGGAAGAACGGAGATCAGTATGTCTAAACTGTGGCAATGCTGAGACCAGACACTTTTTAGGTACCACTGTATTTTCCTCATGTGTAGTCTTGCATATGGCATGAGAAGGATGCAGGAGGCCATGTAACCCAAAGCCTGCAGGAATTTCCTTGGAGATAGATGAGTCAAAGTTGCCAAGGTTCTGAAAGTTGAAGCCAGCTGTAACTGTTTTTCGGATGTCAGAAAAGCCATCTGGGTTGTGGAGTTTAGAAGTGCACCCAGAAAGGTTATCTGTTGTGATGGTATCAAATTTGACTTTTTTATGTTTACAGAGAATCCCAGGAATTTGAGGAGGTTCTGTACAAATTCTAGATGCTGGAGTAAAACATCCTTGCTGTCTGCCTGAATTAGACAATCGTCCAGATAAGGGTAAATTTGAATTCCTTTGAGTCTGCAATAAGCTACTACTGGAGCCAGGCATTTGGTGAAGACCCTGGGTGCAGTAGATAATCCAAAGGGCAGCGCAGAGAATTGAAAGTGCCTCGATCCGGCTTTGAACCTGAGGTATTTTCTGCAATCCTGCCTGATGGGAATGTGTAAATATGCTTCCTTTAAATCCAAAGTTACCATCCATGCATTTTTGGACAGCATTGGAAGTAGCTGCTGTAGAGTAAGCATCTTGAATTTTGGTATCTCTAGAAAGGTGTTCAAGACCGACAGATCCAGAATGGGTTTCCATGAGTTTTGCTTCCTTGGGACTAAAAAGAGCCTTGAATAAAACCCTTTTCCCATCTCTGAAAGAGGAACCAGTTCTATGGCATTCATAGCCAAAAGCGCTTCCACCTGGTTTAAGGCCTCCGTCCATTGATGTTTTGGAAGGTCTGGCCAACCGCTTGGCCTTGGCAAGGTATGAAAATGGAATTTGTAACCTCTTAAAACCACATCCAAAACCCATTTGTCTTGGGTTATTTGAGTCCAATTTTGATAAAAAAGAGAGAGTTTTCCTCCGAGAGGGCATCCAGGGAAAAAGCTCCTGTAGCCCCACAGAGGGAGTCATTGAGTTTGTTTCCTTTGAGATTGTGACCTGTCCTCTCCTCCCCTAGGGGTGGAAGCAGTCCACTGTCTTGGTCTATAAGCAGCTTGTGATTGAGGCCTCCCTCTGGAATGTCTGTATCTACCCCTCTGAGGCCTGTCTGAAGTGGGAAAGGACCAATTTTTGGAAGGCCAATTCCTGCTAAATCTAGGAGGCTGTACTTGTAAGAAATCTTTAACTGTTTGCATGGATTTCATCTTATCCTCCATCTTTTTAATCACCTCTTCAGCTTTCGATCCAAACAAAACATTATGCTGAACAGGAGCATCCAATAATTTTGCCTTTACCTGTTCAGGTAAATTTTGTTCCTTTAGCCATGCATGCCTCCTAATGACTGTGCCAGAGGCTGCAGCCCTACAAGAAGCCTCCAAGGCATCAAATCCACAGTGTAAACCATGCTTCCCAACCTGTTCAGTGGCATGCAACAAGTCATGTAATTCCTTATCATCTGCACAGGCAGAAATGGAAGTAAGCTTTTGTTTTAAGACAGACAATAAAATTGCTGGTATTTAAACATATGAAACTGACAGTTTAAAGCTCTAATGGACAAAGTAGCAGAAGTGTACACCTTTTTGCCCCATCTTTCTAAGGATCTAGAATTCTTTTCAGTAGGAGTAGGATTTTTGGCAGAAGCGGCCTTAGCTCCCTTAGGACCCTGAGAAATGGTTTCAGGGTCAGCAGAAGGGTTCTTGTATAAAAACTGATGGGAATCAGGAACCCTGTAATATCTATCAGGCTTCACAGGAGCAGGAGGAAAAGAGTCAGGGGTTAAATTAGCATCAGAAAAGGCATCATCCACAATATCCAAAACAGGAGGAATAGCCAGGGGTCTATGCTGGGGAAGAAGAAGAAATTCCCTCAACCTTTTCTTGGATTCCGAATACTCCTGTCCTTCCCAGTGGAAATGTTCCCTCATTTCATGCAAAGTTTCCCCAAAAGAGAAATCTTCAGGGGGAGAAGCTGAAGGAATGGATTCTTCAGCATCAGAATCCTCATAAGGAGGAAAGAATATTCCTGATCAGAAGAAGAAACTGAGGAAACAGAAGCCTGATCAGAGGAATCATAAGAAACATCCTGCCTTGGCCTTTTGTCTGGAGGGGGATGAGAACCCCTAATCATAGTAAGTAAATCCTCCGCCATCTTGAGTAACTGTTTCTGTGACTTGGGAGCCGGTTCAGAAGAAGCCTGTGTAGAAGTCTTTGATTTTGAAGGAGTCTTTGCCTTTGTCTTTGGCTTTGCCTTTATTAGTAGCTGAGTAGGCCTGAAAACCCCTTCGGAAGCCGGTACCTGCACAGCGGCTCCGGACCCATCTGAAGGAGCATTATCCGAAGGTCCTGCAACAGAAATATTTAAAGGCCTGGTTGGCTCCTCATGAGAGTCCGTTTTGGTTGTCGGTTCTGAAATGGTGACAGGGGCTGCAAAAGCACCTCACTGACGACGGCCGAACCTGAAGCTGGCTCCACTTGTGCGCTATCATCAGATTTGGACCTCGGAGGCCTGTCTTTATCCTTGCGACGTTTGTGAACTCTGGTAGCCGGGACTGTATCCGACGACATTTTGTAGTTAAAGCACCTACCGAAGTAATGAAAAGCAAAATCTTACCTTCGCTTAATTGTATGTTGATTGAATCTAGCACAAAACTGACAACTAGCTACGTTGTGGTCAGGGCCCAAGCAAGGAATACAGTAAGAATGAAAATCCTTATGAGGTATTTGCTTCCCACATGAAATACCATTATTAACTTTTTCTGACATCGGAGTGGAGCAAGAAGAAAGTTTCCCCAACGGGGTACTTAGCTTTGAGTGGAGAAGAAAGTCTTCGGTCCGAAGTATATCAGTAAAATTTGTCAGGAGTCAGCTGACCGGCAATTGCGAACTGCTTATCACCGCACGGCAAGAAAGACTGGAGAAGATGGCGTTGGCTGTCAGCTTTATACTCCTGTCGCTCTGACGTCAGGGAGCATGGTTGAACAGCCGACGTCGGACCCAGACTTTGGGATTCTGGCCGACCGAGGGCTGCCTGCCGGCAGGGGAGAACCCTACAGTCATGACTGCAACAGTGAAACACGATGAACATCGGAGATATTTCCTACATGATTCTCTGATAAGAATGTGGAAGTAGGCCTCTTAGATCTAGGGTGGTTAGCCAAGCATCCTTGGAGAGCATGGGTAGCAGCCGCTGGAGGGTGAGCATTTAGAATTTTGGGATCACCAGGAAGGTGTTTAGAATGGATAGATCAAGGATGGGGCACCAGGCACCCTCCTATCTGGGTATCAGAAAAATTCTGGAGTAGAAACCTTGGGCTTTCTGTTCTGCAGGAATGTGCTCTACTGCCCTCATAGAGAGCAGGGAAAGGACTTGCTTTTGTGCCTCTGCCCACTGGTTTTGAGGTAGACCTGTGAACTCTTTTGGGGTTGGAAGGGTGTGGAAAGAAAATTTGTATCCCTGGGACACTATGTTGAGAACCCAGCAGTCGTTGGTAATGGTGGCCAGGTGCTTGTGTGAAAAGAGAGTTTTCCTCTTAGGGGTAAGGGAAGGTGGGCAGAGGGAGGGTGAGTCATTGTGAGTTTTTACCATAAGGGGGTAGCTTAGAACTCCCAGGTTTTGAAGTGGAGGTAGTCCACCGCTTATATCTCTGCATTCCCTGTGGCTGCTGTCTGGGGTGTCTGGTTCCCCGGGGTCTGGGCTGAACTGGTTTAGTGGGAGCAGGAAAGGACCAGTGCTTATTGGGGCAATGCCTGCTGAACCTGGGTGGCTGGACCTGTACGAAATCCTTCACTGTCTGCATAGATTTTGCTTTTTCTTCCATCTTTTTTAAGACCTCTTTTGCCTTAGTGCCAAATAAGTTGTCTTTGTGCAAGGGGGCATCCAACAATTTAGATTTGACTTGGTCTGGCAAGAGCTGTTCCTTAAGCCATGCATGCCTTCTAATGACAGATCCGGTGACTGCTGCCCTGCAAGAAGCTTCTAGGGCATCAAAACCACAGTGCAAGGTGTGTTTAGTTACTTGAATTGCAGAATGCATTAACTCTTGTAACACTTTAGATTCTGCACAAGCAGGAAAGGAAGACATTTTTTGTTTGAGGAGTTCCAGGGTGTGTTGATGAAATTTCAGCATATGGAATTGACAGTTTAGTGCCCTGATAGCAAGAGTAGCTGAGGTGTATACCTTTCCCCCATCTGTCTAGTGCCCGGGACTCCCTATCTGAGGGGGTTAGAGTCTTATCAGAGGTTGCTTTAATCCCTTTAGGCCCTTGAAAAATTACCTCAGGGTCAGCAGTAGGATTTTAAAAAATAAATTTGTGTGAGTCAGGGACTCTGTAGTATCTGTCTGGTTTTCTGGGTTCAGGAGGGAGGGTGTCAGGAGTCAAGCTGGACTCCAGGAAAACATCCTCCACAACATCCAGGACTGGGGGGATGGCCAAGGGTCTGTGCTGTCGACGATCTAAGAATTCCCTTTGTCTCTTTTTTGACTGATGGTAGTCCTGACTCTCCCATTGGAAATGCTCCCTTAAGGTATGAAGGATTTCCCCAAAGGAAAAATCCTCTGGGGGAGAGGCTGAAGGTATGGAATCCTCTACATCAGAATACTCCTAAGTAGAGAGGGGTTGCATGTCTTCATAGTCAGATGCATCAGAGTCATCTGACTCTTGCTCAGACAAATCTACAGGGGACAGATCTTGTTTCCTTTTGGAGGGGGTAGCTTGGCTTCTCCTGATCAGCATGATAAGGTCTTTCTCTATTTTAAGCATTTGAGACTGAGGCAAGGAAGCAGATGCCTGAGATTGGGGGCGTCAGTTTCTTGGGTGTGGTTCATACCCTGGGCCTAAGAAACTCGGTCGTTTATTAAAGAACGGTAGTCATGAAAGAAGACATCAGTTTGTGCTGAGAATCTGTACTGCAAAAGACTTCCTCGGAAGCTGGTGCCTGCTCAGCAGCTCCGGACCCATCCAAGGTAGAGACAACAGCAGGATCCTTAGTCGAAGAAGAGTTTTGCGGCATACTAGACTCCAAAAGTGGCTTGGTAGTGGCCTGCAAATCCACAGAAGTGGGCATCAGGGGCTGCAAATGTGCCTCACTGAGGACCGGAGAACTGACAGCTAGCTTAATGGGAGCGTCATTGGTAAGTTTGGACCTGTGCTGTCTGTCTGTGTATTTATCTTTACATTTTTTTGGAAGAACTGCTGTCGGTAGTTTATCTGTGTGTGTACATTTTTTGGTGGGGGCATTTAAGATAGCTGCAGTTTTATGCTTATTTTGAGGTTGTCAGCCACATTTTTGTTAACAGTTGTGTTAGTACAGATAACACATGAGTAAAGGTATTAACCCGTGTAAATGTGTTTTTTTGCCATCATCTCTTCCTTAACTTATTATAGGACCATCAGGGATTCAAAGACCTAGGGCTCCTGCAGTGGGTAAGCATAATAAATTTATGTCATTACTATAGATAAATACCAATATATCTGCTAATGTGTCCTCTCAGACCTGCTGTGTGTATTGCTGTACTGTCTGCATACCTGTCAACTGTACAAATGTTTGCTGAATGTCCAGAATTTTGACTTCTATTTCTGGTCTGTAGTTCATATCATAGTGATTTTCTGCAAAATTATTGACAAGTCATGAAAGATTGCAGATACAGAATTATTTATTTTGACGTTTGTTAACCTGGTATGTCTGTCTGAGTGAAAGCCCATTTTTAGAGAACGTCTCGGTTTAAAGCCCCTTACAGAAATTGATTACACTGATAGGATTGCAGTAATATGACAAGGTTTAATAGTACATGTATGAGACACTTAACTTTGATTAACTACATGAAAAGATATACTACATACATAGTACTATATGCTAGTCCATCAGTGGGAGGAGAAGAGGGTGCAAGTAGAAATTAAATGGTGGTAAAAAAGAGGAAATATCAGGTATAGAATTGAAGTAGCAGAAGTGCAGGTAGGAGGGAGAAGTGGTATGACTAATAGTGTAGAGAGGAGCAGACACTGGACAAAAAGATAACAAGGGTGAGGGGATAGAGAGGCAGAATTAGTGTTAGGGATTTGGCATGTACAGACCCTCAATTTTAGTAGGTTTTTTATTTATGCTGTTTTGAAGCTTTGAGTGTGGGGCAGATTTCTGATGTTCATTGGGAGGTTGTTCCAAGCTAGGGCAACTGAGTAGCTAAATAAACATCCAATTTTTAATTTTTGGCTTATGGATTGCTAGGAAAAACTGGTCAGTGCTTCTAAAAAAGCAGGCGGAGGTGTATTGGGATACAAGAGAAAATGTGGCAGAGTAGAAGGAGGGATTGTTTAGGAAGGAATTAATAAGAGACGGTTGGGAGAGTAAGAGTAGATGGGGAAGTTCTAGTCAGTGTAAGGTTACTACATAAATGCAGTAGTGAGAGTTGTAGGGTTGTTCTGCAGTGGAACCTGGCAACTTTGTTGTGAGTTCAAGCTTAGCCTTGACAGAGAACTGTAGGTTTCTTGTGACTGGATAGGCATAGAGAAGGCTAGGTAGACGATAGGCACGGGCTAAAGAAGGTCTAGAGTCTTTTGTGAGGTATTTTTTAGTTCTGTAAAGTAGTCTTAGTTTCTGGTGTGTCTTCTTTATGGAGTTTAGTATGTGCAGATCAAGTTGGTTGTCAGTGAAAACATCCAATAATTTAGTGTGTGTGTGTTAGCGTTTATGACAGTGTTGTTGAGTGATGTGATGGTGAATGATGATTTGTGATGAGAAAGGGACTTAGGCAAAAATAGGAGAAGTTTTTTTTTGGATCAAGTACATACCTCACAACCTGGAAACATCAAAAATCTGGACAAAGGCTCATGAAAAATAGGTACAAATCTGTATGCTGATTAAAATAAAATTTGCATACATAATTATGCAATCCCACCCACTCCAATGGAACTGTGGGATACCAACTTTCAAACGCAAACTAAAGAGCAGACAACCAAAATATGGCCCCAGAGTCCCCCAGCCTGCAGCCATTCCAATGTCCCATTACTTGCCTATTTCACCCCATTTACCATAAACGCTGTAATGTCCATGCTGCTTTACTTGTACAATGATTATTTGGATATTATTTTACATTTTACAGCACAAACACTAATAGACATATGCTAAACAAAGCAATACAATCTCACAATGAAAACAGACTGCATTAAAACTTCTCTTGAAACTCATATTCATTGAAACAGCACTGAAACCCACATTCAAAGAAAATGCATCTGGCCAGTGGCAGATAAAGATCATCTTTGGGCTGTTTTCAAATCATAGGTCCCTTGCATAGGAAACATACATGTATTCTTTGATACACCTTCCTGACTGTAGGAAATTATATTCCTTGTATAATACAGCACGCTTGTTAGAGCACATTTTAAATTTATTTTTTTGAGCATTTTTCCACACACACAAAAGTCCACCACAGTTTCAGCCTAAATGTACACACCAGCAAAGTTTAAATATAGAAGCAATGAACAGCCCCAATATAGAATGCATTTTAAATTTATTGTTTTGGGTATTTTTACACACACACACACACACACACACACACACACAAAAGTACAATTGCAGCCTAAATGTACACACCAGCAAAGTTTAAATATAGAAGCAATGAGCAGCCCCAATATAGAACGCATTTTAAATTTATTGTTTTGGGCATTTTTACACACACACACATACACACACACACGCACACACACACACACACACACACACACACACACACACACACACACACAAGTACAATTGCAGCCTAAATGTACACATCAGCAAAGTTTAAATATAGAAGCAATGAACAGCCCCAATATAAAAGCAATGAACAGCCCCAACAGCACACTAAAAGCAATGCATGAACAGCCCCAACAGCTTTCCAGCAAAGTAAGTTTCAATATAAATGATGTAATGCATACGGTGGACTGGAAGAAAACCGTCCATTCTCAAAGAAGAGAGCAGCTAAAGTCCAGCGCAGTTTCCGCTTGAATGCACACACCAGCAAAGTTTAAATATAGAAGCAATGAATGGCCCCTTTTTCAGCACACCAATTTAACGTCCCTATTCCCAGCACAGCAGTTTCAGCTTAAACACTTACACAGCAGTTTCAGCTTAACGGCCCCTTTCAGCTTAAAATGTAACAGCATACTTACTTGGGCCAGAAGAAAAATGTTTGTTCTCAAAGAACAGAACATAGCAGCTAATGTCCAGCACAGTTTCAGCTTAAAGCACATTCTTACTTAAGGGCTCCTTTCCAGCAAAGTTTAAAAATAAAAGCAGTGAACGGCCACTTTCCCAGCACAGCAGTTTCAGCTTAAACACTTACACAGCAGTTTCAGCTTAATGGTCCCTTTCCCAGCATGGCAGTTTCAGCTTTAATGGCCCCTTTCAGCTTAAAATGTAACAGCACACTTACTTGACTTATCATGCATGTTACAACACACTTACTTGGACCGGAAGAAAAACGTTCGTTCTCAAAGAAGAAGATCACAGCTAAAGTTGCTCTGTCTTTGTTCTTTAATAGTCCCTTTTTTAATTACCTGGAGGAGCCGGGAAACTCTGCTGCTGCTACCTGTGAAACGGATCACGTAGCTGATGTCATCGCGCATGCCTGAAAAGTGCTAAAAAAAAAAAGCCAGGACATTTGAGAATAAAGGGGGCCACTTGGGTATTCATGGCACCCCATTATTTGGACTCAAAACCGGTAAATGCCAAGGAATTCGGTAAGGTTGAGAGGTATGATTGAGTATGAGTTGATTATTGGTGATCCAATTTTCCACTGTGTGAAAGGAGTTTTGGGTTAGGGAGGCAAGGTGTGAGAGGTTGTCTCAGGTGGATACGATAGTAAAGTTGTCAGCATATTGTTTGAGTTACAAGTGAGAGCAGGAAGTCTGAAGAGACTTAGTGAAAATATTGAATAGTAGAGGTCCATGAACAGACCCTTGTGCTACACCTGTACTGACTGGGACAAATAGAGAGAAGGAAAAGAGCCATGTGACACATTGATGCCTTTTGGAGTGGTAGCTAGAGAACCATGTCAGGGTACATTTAGACGTATTAAGGTTGGACAGTTTGGTAAGGAGCTGTGGCTTGGAGACAGTGTCAAAAAGGCTTTGGAGAGGTCTAGGAATATAATGGATATGAATTTATTACCTCTGGCTTGTGCAATAGTTTGTGTGAAGGAAACGAGAGTGGTAGTAGTAGTGCTATGGTAAGGGCAGAAACTATGCTGGGTGGGTGTGAGTAGATTTTCCTGTAGGAGGTAGTCAAGGAGTTGTTTATGAATACTTTTCTAGTAACTTAGAGGGGGTATAATGGCTATGGGGTGGTAGTAATGTCTGTGTAGTGACCTCCTTTGTGGATAGGAATAGTATAAAATTGTTTCCATAGAGGGAACAGTGGATTCTTGGATAGATTGGTTAATAGGGCTGGAGATGGCATAGGCTTAAGAGCTAGCGGCGAGTTTGAGGCAGTAGGGTGGTAGCTGGTCTACTGAGGGGGGAGCATGGCTTGAGTTTGCTGAGAAGAGATTTTATGTAGGAAGTGGGGACTGGTGTGAGTGAGGAGGTGGCAGAGGTGGGGTACGGGAGACATTAGTGGTGTTACTATTGAGGGTCAGTTTTTAGATGGTATCTATGAAGTAGGACAGCTGTTAGGACAAGGGTTAGATGAAGCAGGCTTGCCAGGATGGAGAATTTTATTAATACTGTTCCAAACTTTTTTAGGGTTCCTGTGATGATTAGATTGTGGTTTAAGATAGTAGTTTTTATTGCCACTGGTGACTTGCCTTTTAGTGAGGTTATGGATTTTCTTGTAGTTTTAGATGTGAATCTGGGATTTAATTTTTAACCAGTTTTCCAGGTGTTGTCTCTTTCAAGCATTAGGAAGTGAGTGGACTTTGATACTCGAGGTTCAGGGTTGGATTTTATTCTAAATTTCCTGAGGGTGGGGAGCCAGGGAGTGGAGTATAACAAAGAATATAGTGTTGAATTTCAGAACAGCTTCATAAAGGGGTAGGTGGATACGATGGATAAGAAAAGACCAGTTAATGGTGGAAAGACAGTCATTTAATAGCACAGGGTTGAAAATGGAAAGGATACGTTGTATGTATTTATGGGTTTTGCAGTGTTGTAGGGTAAATCTTTGGATGCAGATAGCTAAGTAGTCACTTAAAGAGTTGGGTAGTGTTTTGGGGTTAGGATTGGAGACAAGGATTCAGTCCAGGATAGTGCCAGAGTTAGTTATCCTACTTAAATGGGTAGCGGTAGTGATGAGTTGAGTGAAGCCACGAAGGTTTATAGTACAGTTAGAGGATGCAGGGGTGAGGGTTTGCCAGTCAATGCTGACTTCACCTAGTATTATAGTTTCATCAGGTATGGAGTGAGTTAGCCAGGGGAGACATTGTTCAAGTATGGATGTATTATTGCCAGGGGGAATGTGGACAGCATCAATGGTAAGATTTTTGTGGCTGTTAAGTTTGCAGTTGACCATTAAGAGTTGTGCTAGTTGAAAGTTAAGGAGGGAGAGTTTGACAGGGAATATGTTGAGTTCAGAATACAGAATGGCTACACCTCTGCCTTTTTTATGGACCCTGTCTAGGCAGAAGATGTTGTATCCAGGTGGAATAATTTCATTATTAGTATTGTGGGGTTTAAGCCATGTTTCTGTAAGAGTTACTATATTGGGTGAGTACTGGGTAGCCCAGGAGTGGACTTCACTGACTTTATTAAGAACACTGTGTATGTTTAGGGAGTATAATGTTAAGAATTAGGAGGGGGAGATGGGGGTGGGGGGAGCGTATTATGAGAGGTGCTATTGATAGGGCCAAGGTTTGGGTGGATATCTCCTGAAAGAAATAATCTTATAGAGTTAAGAGTTAAAGTAAGGAGTTTTAGGCATAAGATAATAATGACACAGATCTGAGTTTCACACTTCATACCCTGCAGACATGTCATGCTAAAGCAATACCCGTTATCCTTGTGACAACCCACCACTGGACCAGTAAATCAAGGAGCCTCAATCTTCACCACTGGCACCCATGGGGAACATTCACTGGGAGGATAACAGGTACAGACACACAGTATTTCCAGATGCAGCTCTCTGCATCAAGTGCAATTTCCCTTCAGAGCACACAGAGACCACAGTCTGGGCTGATTTCTCCCTCTTTCTCCAGATCCCCAATAAGACTCCCCAGTGGCACAGCTATAGAGTTGAGATCTCAGCTGAGTGGCCAAGCCAAGACCTCCAGCACCCTCTCTGCCCAACCAGTGCTTCGTGTCCCTGCCCAAGTAGCTGACATACACACTTTTGGAGATTTGTTTACACACACACACACACACACACACACACACACACACACACACACACACACACACACACACACCTGGGAAAGGCTGGCACAGGTTTACTAGCAATGCCCCCTTCTCCCCAGACTATTAAGGTCGTTACCACTGCCAGATGAACCCCTCGCTAACTATTTTAAGGGCCTTAACAAAGTGTATTCAGTTTTACTGTGTAAATATTAATAGTAATACAAATGGTAGTTTGACCAAGAGGAAGGCTGAGTGGTCCACACAGTGTTACCAAATAAATATGCAAGTACTCTCAAAACTTAAATATCTCTACAAAGACCATCCACAATAAAAGGTTTAAATATATTGAATACTAATAATAAAAGAACAAGAAAATGCTAAGTATATATTCACAGTGACATCAGAGTTCAAAATCACAGGAAATATTTAAAACAACATTAAAGGACAATCTCAAATAAATAAAGAAAAACAATATCTAAACTAAGCTTCACTTTATTCCTGACTGTATCTAATAGAGATACTATTCCCTAATAACTTACTTAATTAGGGCAAGGCAGATGATGTGGTGAATGGTTCTTGTTGTTGTCAGGTTCAAGACAGAATACAGAATGTTCTGTCTCACTAAGAGACTTCACAAAATAATATCTAAAATATTACTGCTGGGATATTTTGCAGAATAACATAATTTCTGGTCATCTGACTTCTAGTTCCCATGCAAAACTCCCATTGCTGGAAGCTGTCAGGACTTACCATATACCTATAAAAATACACACAACAATAGTATTCCTTCATGTTTCCAGAGTAGTGATTAGTTCACCCAAAAGACAATGAAGAAAATGTCTTAGTACAGACTTGTGTCTCTCGTTGCACTGAAACCTGTGAGACAGCATCTTTATGACCTAGCCTATAAAGTGATTTAATTTCAGATATTTTTCTAAAGTTAGCTGGACTGAAGTAAACCCTTCAGTTTCCTCTGTTAAATCATAGACATTTAAACAATTACAACAGTGCATGTACACTTCTGTTCTCTCCAATAAGGCAGATGGTGCATACATTTCAAACACAAGCACTTTACAAATACCTTTTCAACACAAACATTTGTATAAATCAGTTTGATATACATATGACATACAGTTCTAATACATTTGTAACACCAGCATCTTGTATGACCCACAGTTCTAATACATTTGTAACACAAGCATCTTGTATAAATCAATTTGATATTTACAAATGACATATAATTATTTACAAAATTCCATCTAGCTGTGGTGGCAGTACCTCCTTTCCTCACACTCTACCTCTCCTTCGAAGACTCAAACTAGTTTTTCAAGTGCCCCTTGAGAAACAATTCTTGACAGGGGTGAGTCTATCTGGGAATACATTACTCCTTACCTTGTCTTGAGATCCCATCTGCATTGGCACTGCTGACCCCACTACAGTGCTGCATTGTCATGTCATATGCATGCGACCTTAGGCTCCACCATAGTAACTTGAGATTTTACTGGGTGGATCCCTGTAGCCATAGATCCCCCTTAGACTCCTCCTGCCTTCTAGTGCAAATACTTAGCACCAGGGCCTCCCTATCATGGTAAGGTTTCATGGTGTTAACATGGTACAATTTGTGCCCCTGCCTCCTGCCTAGCAGTTTTACCATGTAGTTAACATCACTGACCTTCCTTACCACCTTGTAGGGTCCCTCCCAGGCTGACTGCAGCTTGTTATGTCTGACAGGAATGAGACCCATAACCTGCTGCCCCACAGCATACTCTCTGGTTCGAGCATTCCTGTCATACCACACCTTTTTCTGCTGTTGGGCTCCTGCCAGGTTCTCTTGTTCCCTGAGCCTTTACTGAGGTTCAGGACAGATGCCACAGCAGACTCCTTATGGGATTCACACTCACCCTCCCACTCATTGTGAATCAAATATAGCAACTCAAAAGGTGAGAAATCTGTGGATTCCTGGGGCACCTCTCTGTAAGCAAACAACAGATGGGGCAAATATCTGTCCCACTCCATCTTAAACTGGTCTGCAAATGCCTGTAGCATGGCCTTTAGTGTAGAGTTTAACCTCTTCACCAGACCATTAGCCTGGGGATGGTAGGGAGTGGTCTTTAGGTGCTTCATCCAACAGTACTTCCACAAACAAGCCATCAGGTCTGCCATGAAACTGGCACCTCTGTCAGTCAGTCAGTATTTCTTTTGGGAAACCTACCCTGCTGAAAATTTCTAACAAAGCATTTGCCACCTTTTCTGCCTCAATGGAGGACAGGGCCACCACTTCAGGGTATCTGGTAGAATAATCTACTACCACTAGGATATACTTCTTCTCTGTGGACCTTGGTGTCCCACAATATCCATAGCTACCCTCTGAAATGGCTGCTCAATCATAGGCAGAGCATCAAAGGAGCTTTGATCTTATCTTCTGCCTTGCCTACTTTTTGACATTTCTCACAGGTTGTGCAGTACCCTGTTGCATCCTTTGCAATCCCAGGCCAATAAAAGTTCTGCATAATACATCTCTTGGTACGGTTTATGCCCATATGACCTGCAAAGGGAATGTCATGGGCTGTGGATAGAAGTGCCAGATAGTAGGCTCTGGGCACTACCACCTGCTGTATTCTCTCACCCTCTAGCCCTCCTTCAAGAGTCCATTCTCTATACAGTAACCCTTTGTTCCAGTATACGGAATTCCCTTTTACTTCAGAGTCAGGCGCCACCCTAGCTACCTCCTTCAGGCCTTGTAATGTAGGGTCTGAGAGCTGAGCTTGTCTCAACTCTCTCTTTGTAACCCTTCCCAGCTCCCCTTCCACAGAAAGTATGGTATCCTCTGACAGCAGTGCCTCACTGTCATCCTGAGTACAACTATTTATTTTTATTTATTTTATTTTTGTTTTGTTACTAGTCCAACCAACTACATGTCCATTTTTTTTCAGTGGAGAGGAGAGAAAAGTGCCTAACTACTACATAACAGGTTAAGAAATATACAAATTATACAAATAAAAAAAAAAAAATTTTTTTTTAAACCCTTTACAGGCTGGTCTAGTATTTGAGTACAATTAGGAAAGATTTGATTCTGAGAGAGAACCCTAGTTTCTGTTAGTTGTTTTTATTGTGGAGAACCATTGCTCTATGGTGGAGAAGGTTTTTGAGGTTGGGAAGATCAGAGAGATGGTTGTCCCATAGTACTGCTTGTAGTAATGCTATATTAATCAATAGAGAGATGGGGGTAGGCTATTGCTTGGCACCTAGTTGGAGATATTCTGCTGGTAATTTGTCAGCTGAAGGGCAGGAGTGTTTTGGTCAGCTAGCTTTAGAATGGCTGAAGCTTTAGAATGGCTGAAGTAAAGAAACTACTCACCTCTACCTTTGCAGTCACTCTGTCCAAGGGAACATCAGTACCCACAAGCAGCTGTGGCTTACCTTCAGTCTCACTGCTACAGGGTAGCTCCATCCTTGAAGTAGCCATCTCACAGTCCTAGCTTCAAGTGTGCAGTCTGTCTGGGTCCCCCCAGGCTACCAGACACACATGCCTGTCTCCAAGCCTGACTGCATGTCACTGCATGCACACAAGGTACTGCATTATCAAAATCATTCCTTATCATGACATCTGCAGGGATATCCTCAAACACACCTACTTGCTTGCTTCCTTTTCCACCCTTCCAGTCAAGGTGAACCCTAGCCAAAGGTATTTGGAATGGGGTCCTTCCTAAAGCTCTGACTGGAGTAGACTGCCCAAGCAAGTAGTGCTCCTCTGTAACCATTGCAGGCTTCACAATGGTTAGGTCAGAGTCTGTGTCTCTTAGCAGTGGCCTGTTTGCCATCTACTAAGACAGGATATAACCTTTTGTGGTAGTCTGGTACCCTTGTTGTCTGCAGACAACTTACTGCTGGCATTCTGTCATTCCCGCTTACTGGCTCTCCAACCTTTGGTTTACCACCTTGTCTCAGTGGACATCTATATGCTACGTGACCCCAGTGGTTACATTTAAACTATGTAATCCTTGATCCTGGCCGTATACCTGAACTAGTGGCTTCCCATGTTACTGGTGGGCTCTGTTGGGGCAGTTTAGACTGCCCACCATGGGTTTCCTTATACCCATGTGCAGCACTGGGTATCCCTTTCCTGTGCAGTGATGCCCTGTTTGCTAGGTTTAGGTCTCCTTTTTTTCACCAACCCATCTGCGGTGTTAGATTCTCTATCTGCCAACCAAATTCTCATGTCCTCAGGCAAAGTGCTAAGGCCTTGTTCCCTCACCAAAAGGTCTGCCAGCTTTTCATAAGTGGTGGCCTGACACCCACTCACCCACCAATGAAAATAAGTGCTTAACTCAGCAATATAATCACACACACTTTCATCTGCCTTGCGTCTTTGCTCACAAAACTTTTTTTCTGTAAGCTTCAGGTGTTAAAGCATTCCAATAGACAATTTTTAACTGTATTATAATTTAAGCAATCAGCATCACACAATTTAGAAACAGCAGTTTCAGCTTTACCATGGAGTAAGGGGGCCAGGAGCCGTACCCAGAGCCCTTGGTCAACATTATACTGTTTACATAACCATTCAAACATGCAAATAAAACTATCAAAATGATCACCGTCTGTAAATTATGGAAGAAATTTACTGACCTTTATTGCTTCTGTGGTTTGGTTACTCCCTTCCCATTACCTCATGACCCTGGCAAAGAGACAGCATCTCCTTTTCATGTTGTCTTTGCCTCTCATTTTCTTCAGCCTCCAAACATCTCAGTCTCTCTCTTCAGCCTTCAAATGCTGTACTTTCTCATTGTCTTCAGTCTCCAAATGCCACAGTCTCTCTGCTGATTCAAATTCCAAACGCTTGGCTTCCAGTTCAAGTCTCTTTAACTCCAGATGGATTTTTAAGTCCTCTGAGGAAAAGTTGAACTGTCCATTTTCTGATAGCTGCACATCCCCAAGGCCAGTTTGATTGTCTTCCTGGTTGCTGGTCTGTGATGCAGCTGTGACTAAGGCTGCAATCATTTCCACTTTAGTCAGACTGGCATCCACCAGTCTTTTGGCTTGGCACATCTCAGCCAACTGGCTCCTTGTCAACTTGCCATAATCCTCTGCTGATATCCTTGCCTGCTCTCTCTGATAACTGAGCTAACAAAAAATAAATAAAACTTTTGTGATATGAAACTCTGAACTCTGAATCCTTACAGTGTGGCTGCTTGAGAGTACAAACACCTTCTTTAGTGACCACTGTTTACAGCCTACGGGAGTTCAATATCCACACCACTGAATCCCAGTATGTGATGTGGATATCACAAAACTGCCACCAATAAATATGTGATGTGGATATCGCAGCACTGCCATCAATAAATAAGTGACAACCCACCACTGCACTAGTAATTAAGGAGCCTCAATCCTCACCACTGGCACCTATGGGGAACATTCACTGGGATGATAACAGGTACACACACGCACAATTCCAGATGCAGCTCTCTGCATCAAGTGCAATTTCCCTTCAGAGCACATAGAGACCACAGTCAGTCCAGGGATGTTTTCTCCCTCTTTCTTCAGATCCCCAGTAAGACTCCCCACTGGCACAGCTATAGAGTTGAGTCCTTAGCCATGTTTCCAAGTCAAGTCCTCCAGCACTGTTTCTATCCAGCCAGGGCTTTGTGTGCCTGCCCAAGTAGCTGACACAAACACTCTTGGAGATTTGTTTTACACACACACACACACACACACACACACACACACACACACACACACACACACACACACACACACACACACACACACACACACACACACACCTGGGAAAGGCTGACAGGTTTACTAGCTATGTCCCCTTCTGCCCAGATTATAAATTAGTTATCACTGCCACCAGAACCCCTCGCCAGCTACTTTAAGGCCTTTAACAAAGGTGTTCAATTTTACTGCGCAATATTAATACTAATACAAATGGTAGTTTGACCAAGAGCAAGGCTATTAGGAGTGGCCCACACAGTGTCACCAAATAAATATGCAAGTACTCTCAAAACTTAAATATCTCTACAAAGATCAGCCACAATGAAAGATTTAAATATATTTAATAATAAATAATAAAAAACAAGAAAATACTAAGTATATATTCACAATGACATTAGAGTTCAAAATCACAGGAAATATTGAAAACAACATTGGACAGTCTCAAATTAAGAAAAACTTTGCTTCACTATATTCCTGACTGTATCTAAGAGAGTTACTATTCCATAACAATATACTTAAATAGAGCAAGGCAGAAGATGTGGTGAATGGTTCTTCTTATTGTCAGGGCCAAGCCAGAATACAAAATGCTCTGTCTCACTAAGAGACTTCTCAGAATAATATCTAAAGTATTACTGCTGGGATAGAGTGCAAAATGGCATAATTTCTGGTCATCTGACTTCTAGTTCCCATGCAAAAAGTACAGTTGTGTGCACTTACCATAAAAGTAGATGTTCAAGTGTATTCACTGTTGCAGTCATCACACTTGGGTTATCTGCCTGCAGGTAGCCCTCAGTCGGCCCGAATACCAGAGTCTTAGTATTTCTGTTTCAGATGCTGTCACTTCTTCCATGAAGTCAGGTTGTCAGGGGTATAAAAACAGCCAGCCGATGCCATTACATCAGTTTTTTTTGCCCCAAATGTCAGGAGCCCTCAAATAGGGAGCTAGTATATGGTGTGGAAACCACTACCAGTAAAAAGTAAATACCAATACCATTAGGAATAGTCATAGAGAGGAGAGATAGAAAGAAAGAGAAAACCAGGGGGCTGGAGGGAGGGAAACCAGGAGTGCAACAATGAATACACTTGAACATCTACATTTATGGTAAGTGTACACAACTGTACTATGTTCTTCATGTTTCACTGTTGCAGTCATCACACTTGGGTTGATTCCCAAAGCTGAGGAAGGGTGAAGGCAGTCAAGAAGAGTTATGGCTGGCTAGTAGGCCCTGCAAGACTGCTGTAGCAAATACTGCCCTGGATTTGGAAAAGATACGTAAGTGGTAATGCTTGGTGAAAGTGTGTACAGAACTCCAGGTTGCAGCTTCCAGAATGTTCCTGGTAGGGACTCCCCCGAGAAATGACGTAGAGGTAGAAGTAGCCCCAGTGGAATGTGTTCTGACCCCCTGAGGGGTTGGTTTTCCATGGTGCTTGTAGCAGAAATGAATGCAGTATGCTATCCATTTGGAAAAGGTTTGTTTAGAAATGGCCTTGCCCTCTGCCCCTGTTGCAAAGCTGACTAGCAGCTGGTCAGATTTTCTGAAAGGCTTAGTACTATCAAGGTAGAACATGAGCTGTCTGTGCACATCCAAAGAGCACAGGATCCTTTCCCCTTTATTCTGAGGGTTAGGGAAGAAGGCTGGCAAATGGATGGATTGGTTGAGGGCCACACTGGACACCACCTTAGGCATAAAGGACGGGTTAGTCCTGAGGGAAACCCTGTCAGCATGGAAGATAATAAAGGGTTCCACCGCCATCAGTGCCTGTAGCTCAGACAATCTTCTAGCTGAAGTGATGGCTATAAGCAATGCTGTTTTCCAAGAAAGGAATTTTAACTCTGCTGAGGCAGCAGGTTCAAAAGGGGGAAGTGTGAGCTTTTCCAGTACAAAATTAAGGTCCCAAGCAGGGGTGGGTGTTCTCCTTGGGGGCCTTAAGTTGTTTGCTCCCTCTCAGGAACTGTTTGATGAGGGTGAGAAAATAGAGATGGCTCGGTATTGTAATGAGCCGAAATGGCAGAGGCATGAATCTTAATGGAGCAGAAGGATAGGCCTCTGTGGAGTAGCTCTGCTAGGTAATCCAGGATTAGAGGTAAGGAGGGCACTGCTGTCTCCTTTCCTTTAGACTGAATCCAAGAACAATATATTTTCCATTTTTCTGCATAGGATTTCATAGTACTAGGCCTTCTGGCTTCAAGAATGACATCCAGCACCTGTTTACTTAAGGTTGCTGGTGGAGTGTTCAAGGAATAATCCAGGCTGCAAGATGTATGGTTTGCAATTGTGGATGCAAAATCTGTCCCTCCTGCTGTGACAGCAGGGCAGGGGTGTGGTGTAGGTGCCAGGGTGGTGCCGTTGTCAGGCTGCGCAGGAGTGGGTACCAGTGCTGGCGTGGCCAGCCCGGGGCAATCAGAATTGTCCTTGGCCTGTCTTCTTTTATCTTGGGTAGTACTCTTGAGAGAAGGGGCAGAGGGGGGAAGGCATAGATTGAGAGGTTTTCCCATTGAAAGGATAGAGCAACCACCTTCCAGGCCCTGCTGTGAGGGTGCCTGGTGCAGAACTTGCTTAACTGGTGGTTGTGGGGGGAGGCAAAGAGATCCACCTCTGGATCAGAAGGTTGAAGGTGCTGGGCTCCAATTTCCACTCGTGTGGGTCTAGGAGATTTCTGCTTAAGTCGTCTGCCAGTGAATTTTGTTTGCCTGGCAGGAATTGTGCTTGTAGATGGACTTGGTTGTCCAGAGCTGTGCTCCACAGAGTCATGGATAACCTGCAGAGTGGGTAAGAACGGGTTCACCCCACTTGTTTATGTACCACATAACTGTGGTGTTGTCTGTTTTTATCAGCAGTTATCCTGGAAGGATTAGATATCTGAAAACTGTCTGAGCATTTTGTACAGCTAGCATCTCCTTTTGGTTGATGTGCAGGAGAATTTGGCTTGGGCTCCAATGGCCCTGAATGCATTTGCCAGCCATGTGGGCCCCCCATGCATAGTCTGATGCATCTGTGGTCAGGGTTTGGATGGCGTGGGGCAGAGTAAAATGCAGTCCCTTGTTGTGATAGCATGCTTCTGCCCACCAAAGGAACTCTGCTCTTAGACAAGGTATGATATGAATGACTGTTTCCAGGTCCAGAGAATGTTGGCACCAAAAACTTTTTAAGTACCATTGAAGTTTCCTCATATGCAGTATTGCATATGGAATTAGCAGAATACATTAGGCCATGAACCCTAGGGCTTGCAGTATTTTTCTTGCAGTTAGCTGGGTTCTGGTGGCCATTTGTTTGAAGCAGTCTGTCAGACAGACCTGTTTTTCTGAAGTGAGAAATGCCATCTGGGAAGTTGTGTCCGAGCTTGCTCCCAGGAATACAATATTTTGACTGGGCTCCAGTTGTGATTTCTTTTTGTCGATGGTGTACCACAATGAAGTGAGAAGTCTTTTTACAAATGCCAGGTGCTGAAGCAGCAATTCCTGGCTGTCTGCCTGAATCAGGCAGTCATCCAAGTATGGGTAAATTTGGATAGTTCTCTGCCTGCAGTATGCAATGGCTGGAGCCAGGCATTTTGTGAATACCCTGGGCACAGTAGATAAGCCAAAGGGAAGTGCAGAGACCTGATAATGCATAGATCCTGCCCTGAAACGTAGATATTTCCTGCATGATTCTCCTGATGGGGATGTGCAGATAAGCTTCTTTTAAGTCTAGGGTGACTAACCAGGTATCCTTGGCTAGCATAGGGAGAAGCTGTTGCAGGGTAAGCATCTTGAAATTTGGAACCGCCATTAAGGTGTTGAGAATGGAAAGATCCAGGACTGGGTGCCAAGAGCCCTCTTTCCTGGGTACCAGGAATAGTTGGAGTAGAAACCCTGACCCCTTTGTTCTACTGGAACTGGCTGAATAGCTCTGATGTTGAGCAGGGAAAGAACTTGGTTTTGAGCCTCTGCCCACTGGTTTGAAGGAAGGTCTGGAAACCTTCTTGGGGTTGGCAGTGAATGGAAATAAAATTTGTACCCCTGGGATACAGTGTTGAGGACACATCGGTCCTGAGTGATGGACATCCAGTTTTTTGCATGAAGGGCAAGTTTTCCTCCTAGGGGCACAAGCAATTGGGCAGGGCTGGGAAGTAGAGTTGAAAAGTCATTGTGAACTTTTTCCATAGGGAGGTGGCTTACCACTCCCTAGTTTTAATGGTGGGAGCACTCCATTGCTTAGATCTCTGCATACCCTGAGACTGTAGTCTGCTTCCCCTGGGTCTTGTTTGGGAAGGCCTGGAGAAGGCTGGAAAGGACCAGTGTTTTGAATGGCAATGCCTACTGAATCGAGGTGGTTGCACTTGTAAGAATTCTTTAACAGTGTGCATAGATTTAGCTTTTTCTTCCATCTTTTTAAGAATTTCTCCTGCTTTGGTGCCGAACAAAACGTCCTTATTTAAAAGAGTGTCTAGTAATTTGAATTTGACATGATCTGGCAAGGTCTGCTCCATCAGCCAAGCATGTCTTCTCAGTACAGAGCCAGTGACTGTGGCCCTGCAAGATCCTTCTAGGGCATCAAAGCCACACTGCAAAGTATGCTTACTAACTTGATTTGCAGAATGCATAAGCTCTTGCAAATCTTTATTTTCTGCACAATCTGGAAATCTTAGCATTTTTTGTTTAATGAGTTCCATAATATGTTGCTGGTACTTCAGCATGTGAAACTGGCAATTCAATGCCCTGATAGCAAGTGTTGTAGAGGTGTATACCTTCCTACCCCATCTGTCTAAAGCTCTGGAATCTCTGTCCGAAGGGGTAGGATTTTTGGCTGTAGTAGCCTTAATACCTTTAAGTTCCTGGGAAATGATCTCTGGATCAGCAGTAGGATTCCTGAAAAGAAACGTGTGGGAATCAGGTACTCAGTAGTACCTGTCAGGTTTCCCAGGGGTCGGAGGTAAGGTGTCTGGAGTAAGACTGGATTCCATGAAAACATCATCCACCACATCCAGGACAGGGGGAAAAGCTAAAGACCTGTGCTGAGGTAGCTCTAAAAATTCTCTTGAGTCTCTTTTTGGACTGAGGATAGTCTTGGCATTCCCAATGGAAATTCTCTCTTAAAGTATGCAAGGTTTCACCAAAAGAGAAATCCTCTTGAGGGGAGGCAGAGGATATGGATTCCTCTGCATCTGAATCCTCATAAGCTGATAAGGGCATGTCCTGATAATTAGAAAGGTCAGAGTCATTGGACTCCTGTGTAGAATCTGAAGGCAACTGAATTATTTGTCTCTTAGCAGGGGAAGACTGGCTTCCCCTAAGTAGTGTTATAAGATTTTCAGTCATTCTAAGCATTTGCTTTTGTGCCATGGGGGCCTGAGCATGCAATTTGGTCATTGGTTTACTAGGCATAGTGTGTACTCTGGGCCTAAGAAACTCGGTAGATTTGGCTAAAAAAGAAGTCGTCGGTTTGATTCGAACATCAGTAGGTTGGAAAACACCCTCAGAAGCCGGTGCCTGCACAGTGGCTGTGGACCCATCCAAGGTAGAGACATCTACTGGTTCCATAGTTGAAGAAGCATCTCACGGCATACCAGACTCCAAATGGGTCTCAGCAGAGGCCTGCGAATCCATAGAAGTGGGCATCAGGGGCTGCAAAGGCGCCTCACTGAATACTGGTGGACTGGAAAATAGCTTAATGGAAGTGTCGTCGGCAGTTTTGAACCTATGCGGTCTGTCTCTGTCTTTATCCTTACGTTTTTTTGGAAGATCGGTAGTTAGATGGCATACCAAAGCCATTTCGGAATATGGAGATCGAGAGTTAAAGAATTTAGCAACAAAAATTACCCAATGAGGGATGGTTCAGTCATTAAACAAGGCAGAAAACTGACAGCGAGGGACGTCGTGGTCTGGGCCTAAACAGGTGATGCAGTAAGAATGAAAATCTCTGTGAGGTATTTGCTTTCCACAGGCAAGACTATTGTTAACTTTTTCTGACATCGGTTAGAGCAAGAAAAAAGGATCCCCAACGGGGTACTTAGCTTTAGAAGACTTCAGGATTATCAACTCGAAAAACAAAAATTTCAGGTAACGGCCGACCGGCACTTGTGAACTGCTTCTGCTTCGGGCTCCTCCTTGGCAATTCAAGCCAGTTATTTTACATTAAGAGGGTTCGTGGTCTGCACTCTTGTGGGAGGAGAGGCTGGGATCTAGCTTTGTTTGTGTAACTTGAGCACTAATCCAGACATTCTCTAAAGTATTCAATGGTAGTAGCTATCATTCAAGTCTTTTGGATTAAGCACTTGGGCTTCAGACCAGTTGTTTTACATTAGGAAGGTTTGTGGCAAGCACTGTGGTGGCAGGACAGGTAGCTTTCATCCTTCTAAGTTGGGAACTGCTGATTGAGAGCCCAGTGTCCAAGTGTATTAGTTCTGGTTTAGGCACTTGGGCTTCAGGCCAGTTATTTTACATTAAGAAGGTTTGTGGTCTGCACTCTTGTGGGAGAAGAGGCTGGACTCTGCCGGTTTATAGTGCCTGAATATTTGAACTGTATCTTACTGAAATTGGTTCACCTTGTTTGCTCTAGCATAGACTAGATCCAGGCCTACTGAATCTAGCTTTGTTTATATGCTTGTTGTTTGTTTGCTTGTTATTTCCTGGAAGCTAATTCCACTCTGTGGATCACTAGTGATATCTGCATTGCTTACTGTACTTATTTCCTTGTTTCACTTGAAAGAAAGTTACTGTTTGTCGTTTTTGCATTTAGTTACTTGTAACACATTGCACTCAAGTTACCTGGCACTTGCTCACTAAAGCAATTATATGTCAGCACTAAAAATTAAAAGCACTACACCCTCACTCCCCACTGGCCCTTGTTTTCAATTAAGGATTTCCCAATATTATTCTAGCATGTCCAAAGGTCAGTTGTCAATCTCCTCTCCGGTCCAGCTGGTGAATCTGGGAATCTTGAGGCAATGTGATAACTGCCTCATGTACACAGACAACCCTCTCCTCCTCCCACATAACACAAATACTTGCGAGAGATGCAGCTATTTAGCCAAACTGGAGGCTGAGCTCTCTCAACTCAGGACTGGCAAGACCAGACAGGAGGAGAAGGCAACTACACACACCACAAAACCAGCCTCACATAATGCTACCACTCCACTGAATCAAACACATAAACACAGAGGCTCTGAGTAAAATTTACCTAAACAGCAGAGGCCTCCAAAGCAGACACCCAAACAAATGCTACCTCAAGACACCCCACAAGCAACACATAAACCACAAAAGCAGTGTGCAAAGCAGTCACAGCCCTTAAGGCCAAATATAACACCAAACATACTTGTCATAGGTGACTCCATAGTCAGACACACTGACGCCCCACTCACCAGGCTGAACAAGGAGAGGGTCACAGTAAGCTGCCACATAACACAAGCACTCGGGTCACCAAATATGACACAGTCATTGTCCATGCTGGTGTACTACATGAAAAGAGACATAGAGGAGCTCTCTGATTATGTAGCCCAGGCAGGTATGACCCTAACCCTGAGCAGTATCCTTCCTTCACCAAGAATGATGCCACAATATAGAGACAAGATGATCAGCTTTAACAATTGGCTTAATTTCTGGTGTCCTTCAAAGGGGATCCCGTGTCTGTCTGCCTGGGATGACATGCTTGACAAGCCACGCTCGGCTTGCACCTGTCACCCTGGGATTCGGATATTGGCTAAGGCTCTATAGTGCCTTTAGGCAAGGCTCAAATTCTAAACCTACCACCCTAGAAAACAAAAATGGGAAGAAATTGAGGGTAATGCTGCTCAATGCCAGAAGTCTAAATCTCAAAATGCGAGGCCCTTCTCAGTATGGAGAACATCGATGTCTGTGCTGTAACTGAAACCTGGTTCAAGGCTCCTGAGAGCACCCCACTATTAGGTTTTACCTCATATCATGCCCCAAAACCCGGACCACTCCACAAAAGGAGGGTGTATCCATATTCATAAAGGATACTCACACCTCCAGGTTGGTGGCAACGCATGAAGCTTCGGAAACCATCCAGGTGCAACTAACCATAGGCAAAACTGCTCTACAAATTGTAGCATGCTACAGGCCACCCTCTCAAACTCAGGAACCCCACACAGCCTTCCTGAAGACACTGGAGGGTATAAATGTATCTCCAAACACCATCATATTGGGTGACTTCAACTACCCGAATATAGACTGGGAACATTACTCAAGCCCTAACTTGGTTCCTGGAGTTCATAAATTCAAATGCCATGGAACAGCTAGTTACTGTTCCCACGAGAGGAGAAAATATACTAGATCTCATTGTCACAAACATGGGGACAAAATGCTCCACGTATATCCCTCATTGGTGAGATCTGATCATAAACTAATCTCACTGGAAATCCACATCCCGCCCCCACCCCAAACAAAAGACCATAGTGAAGAACTTCTCTAAAGCAAACTTCACCCTACTCAAGACTGGTGTGGTATCCTTCAAGGCCCCTGAGTCAGAGGAAACCACAACCAAGCCCTTACAAATGCCTTCTATGAACACCTCCAGGACTGCATGGATCAGGCAATCCCAAATAAAACCAAGACTCTTTCCACAGTCTGGTGGACCCCAGCCATTAACAAACTTTACAATAAGAGGAGAAAGCTATTACATGATAGAACAAAATCCATAAATGATCATTATTAGTAAAAAGCACTCATAAAATCAAGTAAGGCCAATTTTGAGAGAAGAATTGCCATGGATTCAAAGGACAATCATAAGGCCTTTTTCAGCTATGTTAGGAACCTGGGTGGAAACTCACAGATATGCTCAGAATTAATCCAAAATGATACAAAAATCACTGAACCCACAGACATTGCCAACATACTGGCAGACAGGTTCAGTGCAAACTTCACCCCCTTCTCCCCCCCTAAAGTAGAGATAACTATCCCAGCCGAGTGTAGCCTCCCGGACATCTCAAATAAAGCTAAAAACACAGCATCAATGGGACCGGATGGTGTCCCCTAAATGAGGAATTAAACCCGCACATAAGGCAGCTGTTTAATCTCAGCCTTACCACAGGATGGCAACTGTGGTCCCACTCATAAGCTTAACAAGTCTAGTCTGCAAAGCTATGGAGAGGATCATAATGGAGCTCATAAACAAAGATATAGGGGACTTGCAGACATTGGACCCGACCCAGTTTGGCTTTGTCAAGGGAAGATCATGCCTTTTGAACTTAGTCACCAAGGCCATTGATGAGGAAAGGCAGTCCATACAGCCTACCTTGACCTAAATGTAAACCCATATGTCACAAGATGGGTAAGGACAGAACCCACAGGGTTAGAGTTGCTGGCGCTGTGTCAGACTCCAAGCCGGTCACAAGTGGTGTCCCACAGGGCTCGGTCCTTATTGTTTGGCATCTACTCAGGCCAACATGGTGACAAAGTTTGCAGATGACTGCAAACTGGGATATCCTTCAGAAGGGACTCACGGAAACAGATAGCTGGTGCCAGAGCCATGGCCTGAAGTTAAACGCCAAAAATGTATAGTCAAAAACAAGGTAACCCCAAGCTACCATATAGGTGGAAATCCACTAAGCACAGAAGAGGTTATCAGGGACCTGGGGACCCAGGTTGACAGTGGCCTTTCTTTTGACACTCACATTGCTAAAGTGGTTAGAAAGACCTTCTACATTGCCCACCTGATCATGAAGGGATTCACATCCAGATCTAGTGAGGTCATTGTTCCCTGTACTCTTCACTTATCAGACCAATGATCCAATGCCCCATTCGGGATGTATCTCACCCGACATCTGCAGCAATTGGAGAGACCCCAAAAGTTCCTCACCAAAGGATAAAGGGACTCCAAAATCTGTCATATGCTGCCAGATTGAAGAAACTCCAGCTCTATTCAGTGCTCAGAGGTGACATGTGCCTGACATACAAGGCCATGTCCAACCAATTAATGGACATGCTCCACCTCAAAAATCCAAATCCACCAAAACCACTAGAGCAAGCGACTTAAACCTTAGCACGGATATAAATAGGACGTGCTGGAGGGATAGATTTATCACTCAGAGACTCCCTATGCTGTGGAATAAAATCCTGGTCCATGTGAGGCAGAGCACCTCGCTGACTCTGTTCAAGAGAAATCTAGACCTGTGGATGAATCATCTCTGGCTCACTGCTGGACAGAGGCACAACAAACTAATGGGCACAGTATTTTTTCATATAAGGGGCTAGGCTTATAAATGCCTTAGGGCAGATAGCCTAGTATAAACCTATGAACCTATGAACCTAAGACCGATGTAATGGCATCGGCTTCCTGTTTTTATACCCCTAATAACCTGACATCATGGAAGAAGTGACAGCATCCAATGCAGAAATACTAAGACTCTGGTATTCGGGTTGACTGAGGGCTACCTGCTGGCGGATAACCCAAGTGTGATGACTGCAACAGTGAAACACGAAGTACATCCCCTATTGCTGGAAAGCCGTCAGGACCTAGCACCTACCTGTAAAAATACACACAAGGGCTTTTGCTCAGATCTTTGGCAGGTGCTGGAAATCATAAAACAATCTCATTCCTCTATGCTTCTAGAGTAGTGATTCGTTCACCCCAAAGACAATCCAGAAAGCTTCCTAGTACAGACTTTGTGTCTCTCACTGCATTGAAACCTGTGAGATAGTATCCTTATAGCATAGCCTATAAAGTGATTTAATTTCAGATATTTTTCTCAAGTTTGCTGGACTAAGGTTAACCCTCCAGTTCCCCCTGTTAAAACATATACATTTAAACAGTTACAATAGAGCATGCACATTTCTGTTACTGAAGTTACTGAGCAAGAGATTTATAAAACCCTACGAATGCATATTTATAGGAAACCAATTTGACGTTGGCAGAGAAAAAGTTATTATTTGAGTTAAGGGATAACCTGAACGTTAGATTTATGAAACCGGACAAGGGTGGGGTATGGCTATTGTAAACACGGTTGATTATAAAAATAAAATAACCAATATTTTGAATGACAACACAAAATATGAGATTGTCTCTAGGAATGAAATTCACATAAGTTATAGAAAGACAAATTTTTTTTTGGAGGACTCCTTGATGCAAGGTGTAATAAACGAAGAGGTTTTTAACTTTTTACATGTGGAGCATCCTGTTATACCTATTTGTTTTGGTATCCCCAAAACTCACAAAAACTTAAATGATCCACCCTACAGACTCATCATCTCAGGGCACAACAGTATCACCTATTCCCTTGGGGTCTTTATTGATCGAATGGTTAAGCATGCCTTAACCCCTTTAGAGTATGTACTTGTGGATTCTTGGGATTTCTTAAGGAGAATCAAGAATGAACTTTTTAATGAGGATACTTACTTTTCTACTATTGACGTAGTGGATCTTTTCACCTCTATTCCCCGTGAGGTAGGATTACAATTTTTCAACGAAGTCCTAGTAAGTAGAACCAATCTGAGTGGTAGTATGATCAACTTTATAACAGAATTAATGGAACTTGTGTTGAAAAACAATTTTTTTACTTTTGAGGGGGAATTTTACAAACAGGTTTGAGGAGTTGCTATGGGTAATAGCTGTGCTCCCATTTTTGCTAATTTAGTTTTATATGGATGGGAGAACCAGTTCATTTTCTCTTCTATCTACAAAAATGAATGGCACCTGTACCTAAGGTTTTTAGATGATCTATTTATTTTGTGGAAGAGGGACACCTTTTTTGAACCATTTCTCCATCATATGAACACCATATGTGACTATTTTAAATTTACTGGAAATGGTGATAGTGAAGAAATTAATTTTCTTGATGTAAAAATATTTAAGGATGCTACTAACCAAGGATGTGTTCCAATAGGACCCTGGCAGAGGCAGAAACTAAAACAGTTATGGAAATGTTCCTACATCGAGGATATCCATCAGATTTTGTAGAGAATATCAGGGACCAAGTATTGAATGATTGGAATGGTAGATACCAACCATTATTAGGGGCTGGGGTAGAACTAACAAATGTCAATCAAAGTGATCAAAATGATTTTTCCCAAGCCATGGTTATTACATATGGTGAAACATCCAATGAGGTAAAAAAAGATCATACAAAACAATTGGGCCATGTTGAAGGGAAATAGTGACCTTTTCAAAGTAATAGGCCGAGAACCCATTTTTACCTATAGGGTTGGCAGCAATTTGAAGAATATTTTGGAAAATAAACCTAATGTAAACAATAGGAAAAAAGGTACCCACAAATGTGGTAGTTGTGATTATTGTGGTTATATTAATGAAAATTCTAAGCTGAGTTTAGGCCCTTATGATATTGATGTTAACTTTGCATCTGGTTCATGCGTCACTTCAGGTGTTGTTTATCTTGCTAGTTGTAATTCCTGTTCTTGTTATTACATTGGCAAGATGGAAAGAAAATTAAACCGTAGGATATATGAACATTGCTATTGTATTAACAGGAAGGATGAAAAAAATGCCCTATTTAAACATATTCAAGAGAATCCACTTCATAGTTTCAAGTTTGATATATTGGAAGTTGTACAGGTGGATTTTAGAGGAGGGGATTGGAAAAATAAACTATTGAGGGCTGAAGCTAAATGGCAATTAAGGTTAAATGCTGCTGAATATCCAGGGTTAAATGATGCTATCAGCATCAAACCAGAATTAAGGTTTAGGGCTTGTAAATTATGACACGAATAACCTTTTAGTGTAGTTTCCTTTTGGCATTTAATTGCTAGTTCAGCTTTTGTTTTTTCAACTGCCCTGGAATCACCAAGTTTTTCCTGGGCTTAGTTTATTTAAATGTATAAATTATAAATTCCAAAGTTGTTAAAATACTAACCTGTATCTCTGTATTAAATAGGGCTTATTTCTACAGTTTTTTAGATTTTTAAAGTTTTCTATATGAAATGTTTTATGACTGTTTTTTAAAACTTAATTGCTTGGGTCATATGACAAATATTAATTGTCTAAAATGGGTATTTTTACAACAGTTTCTTGTTCTGATGAAGTCATTGTGATGAAAGTGCTTATCCTTCATGTAATTTTTGTGTTTTATAATAAATATTGTTTCTGCAAAATTCTGGGACTAGTTATTGGCAACATTAGCAGCCTTTTGGTTCATGGTCGTTACGCTGCTCTTGGCACCATTTACTTTTTACAAATGACATATAATTATTTACAAAATTCCAGGTAGCTGTGCTGGCAGTACCTCCTTTCATCACAATCCTATCAACTTTCAGGGTTTGTAAGAGCAATATTTCTAAATTGTTTCTATTCTTGGGCCTTTGACCAACCGTTATTGATGGCTTTATCCAGGCACCTTACTTTAGGAGGTTGGGAGGTATGACTGTCTGTAATAGTGACAGCAGTGTAAATTGTTTAACATATACTGAAGAATAGTAGTGCAGGTATTAATGTACGCCTGTATTTCTTCCTTTTATCACAGGTGATCATGGACATGGTTCTGTGTTCCCTGCGCCACCTGATATCAGTGTTTCATTTGACTCTGATGATGATGGTGGCCAAATTGCGGCAGAGCTGGGAGTTGCAGAGGCAGAATCTGACACAGAGGTTGACACTCAGTGACCACCCTCATTTTCCTAGTACACAACCAGTATGCCTATGCATCCCCAGTCCACTGAGGCCACAGGTGTTGAACAGATGCAGGGTGAGGACATTGACCAGGGAAGTGTGGCTACTGCTGCTTTAGAGCCTGTAGAATCTAGCCATAGCCGAACTGTTGGAGAGGTGCCACTCAGGGGGCTCGATAGGTATGCTTGAAGGAGGCCTGCTGTCCATCCTTCACCTGTGGCAGGTGTCTCTTCATGTGTAATGCAATATATGTTTAGGGCCATCATGGAGGAACAGGCACATTCAGAAAGGCACTCCAGAGAAATGCTCAGGGTTTTAGATGTGGCACAGTCTGACATCCATGACTGCCTCCATGGTGTTGTTGATTCCATGCATCAGATGAATAACACATTGGAGTGAGGTATGTCTGTGATGGAGCACAGAATATCTGTCATGGAATGCACATAGTCTGTGGTGGAGCATGTGCTGGGAGGGGAATGTTGGCCTTGTGGGTACAGGTCAGCAGCTACATCTGCTGAGAGCCAATGTGGCTGTGTCTGATCATGCTTCCATAGTGGCAGTACTTCCACTACTCCATCAGGGAGTGTGGTCTCCACACCCTGACATGGCAGGCCATGGGGTCAAAGTCCTGGGCATTCCTGTGAAGGGACCACATCCAGTAGACATCTGTCACATGCAGGTAGTAGCCCTGCATCTGACCTTGGGTATGGAGGTGCCAGTGCAACTCTTGGCAGAGCCAGTTCTCATGGTTGGGGTGACACTGATGAACTGTCAACTGTACCATACACAGCTCACATCTGTCCGACGTACAGACACATAGCGCTAGCACTGAGCTTGACTGTGTGCATGGAGGCACTCACACACCAATATTATATTGAGGTCACCTACACACACACACACACACACACACACACACACACACACACACACACACACACACACACACACATCATTTTCAAAAGGGTGCCCAATCCCACTGTGTAAGGGCCTTAGAGTAGCTGATAAGTAGTCATTGGTGGCAGTGATAACTACCTTATAGTCTGGGCAGAAGGGGGCATAGCTAGTAAATCTATGCTAGCCTTCCCCAGGAGTGTCTGTGTAAATCAAATCTCAAAGTGTGTGTGTGTGTGTGTGTGTGTGTGTGTGTGCGTGTGCGTGTGCGTGTGCGTGTGCGTGTGTGTGTGTGCTACTTAGGCAGGGACAAGAAGCACTGGTTGGATAGAGAGAGTGCAAGAGGTTTTGGCTTGACCACTCAGCTGAGATTTTAACTCTCTAGCTGTGCCAGTGGGGAGTCTTATTGGGGATCTGAAGAAAGAGGCAGAAACCAGCCCCAGATTGACTATGATCTCTGTGTGCTCTTAAGGGAAATTGTACTTTACTGTGTGCATTTACTTGTCATCCTTCAAATGTGTATGTCCCTCACTGGTCCTAAGTAGTGAGGATTGAGGCTCCTTGATTACTGGGCCAGTGCAGGGGCGTCACAGGGTGTATTTTCTTTTTTGCTGTTTCTTTGTTCTTTACCTGCCAACTACATGTAATTTATGTGTACATATTTGTATCACACACACACACACACACACACACACACACACACACACACACACACACACACACACGTAAACAGTTACTGACATGCATAATCTCTCTACGTTTATAAGGTGTGTGTGTGTGTGTGTGTGTGTGTGTGTGTGTGTGTGTGTGTGTGTGTGTGTGTGTGTGTATATGTATGTATGTATGTATGTACTATAACATTTCATGACATGGAATGCAAATGTGCAAATGGGTAATTGAAACTTCTTTTTGTTAACTGTTCATTTGGATGAAATACATTTAGTCGACTATGGCACAGTTAGGCAGAGTTTTATAACAAACAGAAATCTATATAAAATATATGAAGATATTTTAACTAGGCAATTTTACATGGGAATAGGTTTACCTATATATAGTCACTGCCAGTGCAGTTGCTATTTGTGCATCAACTCAGCAAAGATTCACTGTGGCCTGAATTCAGAAACCTTGACAGCAGTGTGCAAACCTGTTTTGGGCAGGTTTGATCAGTACCATCTGCATTTCTCATCCAGAGACTGGAACAGTGCTGCAGCAGTAAGAAGGCTTTGGTCCATAATGCTACACCAGCAGTAAGAAGGCTTTGGTTCGTAATGCTACACTAGTCTCACCTGCAAAGACCCCACGCAAATACTGCAGTCTGGGGGCATGACTAATGCTACGTGGGAGTGTATGGTTCATGGAAGTGTCTGATGGGACTTAAATAGCACAATGGAGATATTCAAAGAATAACTCTAATATAATATTTGGTGAGTGAAGTGAAAAAGTGTGTGCCATATTTTGATAGTTTGCACATAGATCCATTCTTTCCTATGGCAAGAGTGGTGTTTTTAGCGCTGTGAAGCTTTATGTGTGTGTGTTTCTGCATACTTCTGTGTGCCTGTGCAACTATTTTACATGGGTTGTTAGAGGCACAGGTCAGTAACAATGCAAAGGGGAGAATGCTAGCATGGTTACCTGTAACTACATAGTGTTTAAGTTAGAGACATAATAACCTCAACCACTAATGATATTGCTTGGCTTTATTGTGTCTCTGAATCACATAATGTCACCAGTGTTCATAATGAGTCACTACACTTGTGGTGCAATACATTTCCAGATGTCAGGCATGGTTCTCAATATCCATGTCTGTTCAAACTTCCCTTATAAAACATAGCTGTATGATCAACTAAGGAAACACTTCACTTGTCTCAAAAGTTTGAGAAGACACATCTCCATAAACCATCTGCAAACAATTAAATAAAAATTTGTCCTGGATCAAGCACCCTAAACTCTTGAACTTATACTGCCATAGTTATACTGTCAGTATTTTAGTATGTTGGAAGCCATTATGTTCCAAATGCTTTACTGTATTGTGAAGCTGGGCAACTTGGCGAAGAAGGAAATGTGAGTTTTTCAACACCTTTTCTCCTTTTCTGATTTTCTGTGTTCTCATAATATATGAGAAATGGAGCCAGAGGTGACATATTGGGAGACTGGTGGAGCATATAGGCACCTTGCAAAAATGATTCTTCGCTATTTTGCCCAATTTTGAGCAGTTTGGTAACATTACAGTTTTGTTACGTTACAATATTACAGTTGCATTGTTTTGAGTCTCATGTAAGGAAGACACGTTTCATAGTAAATTTCTTGGACTTATAACTTCCATACATCTATACCACACAACAACAAAATTGGACTTTTGTTTCATACTGCATTCCTCTAGTAAAAGTTTAAATGAAAGGATCTGGTCATACACCCATCCACTGTACTGCCCACTTCACATCAAAACAAGATGGCTTGTATTTATTGGCTTTTTAAAAATGAGAAACATTACTTAACCTTAAAGAATGGGTGACCTGTGCATTGTCATTCTGATTGGAGAATGAACATTCTCCAGCAGGATGTTAATGTACTAGCAACACCCACTGGAAAACAAGTTTGCTGGTTTATGGCAGCATATTAAGCTGCTGTGGAGTTCGGACAATTGAAATGCCAATAGCTGCCATTATTTTCACTAGCTAAATAGCACTTTTGCTGTTTAATGAGTGTAAAATTAAAACAAAAATATTGTAAAAAAGCAGAAAACTGTATTTGTGCGTTTGTGTTTATGTTTTTGTCCACATGTGTGACTGTATATGTGCTTGTGTGGATGAAAGTGGGAGATAAGAATGAGAGTGAGATGTGCAGCGAGAGGTTAAGCAGCGACTGCAGTAAACCATCCGTTATCCCTTTTTCATTACAAATTAAGAGATATGAATACCTCTCAACCTCTTAGCTCAAGAAATCTGGACAAAGCCCAAGATAAAGGGAGGAAAGGGCCCAAAAAATAGGAACAGATTTTAAGTATTGACCTAATAGAATTAGCATGCATTTCACGAAGGATATGAAGTCTGAAACTCAAATGTAAGACATTATTTATTGACTTCAACCCCCAATGATCTGCCAGCAAACCACAAATTTTATAAGGACCAGACCCCCACCCAAAAAAAAAAAAAATGAGGCAAAAAGTCTAGACATTCTGCGAAAATCTGAAAAGTTAAGAGTTATGGAGGTATGAAACTTTTAATGGCCAGGATTTTTAACTGAGTTTAATCATGTGTGTTTTTAAAGGCACACCACTTCTGAATGTCTATGTTTGTGTGTGTGTCTGTGTATGTCTGTATATAGGCATTAAATATTTGTCAAACTTATATTTTGAATGTAAAATACTCCCTCCAACAACAGTTACATATACTACAGGAAGTTTGAAACATTAGAGAGAGGAATTATTTTACATAAAAAAAAAAAAAAAAAAATATATATATATATACACATATTTAAGAAAAAACAAATACAAAAAAAAATTTAACATATATCCCTCATTCTCTAAATGCAACAATGCTCTCTCGAAAGTGTGTTACTGTGTAAATAACGCTCTTCCAGGGGTATGGAGCCCCTTCAAACACTTCTGGGTGGGTGGGTGGGTGTTATTTACACAGTAGCACACACCCTGTTGGGCATTACTGATTGCTTCACACTTGTATGACACGTCCACATTCATATTAAACTGGTGTTACTGGTGAGTTCAGGTGAGTTTCTGTGTAGGAATTAAAATGACCTTGTAAACCTGCTGCTGAAACATAGTTGTTGCTGCCTGCAGTGTCACTGACGTTACATTTAACAGTAACGAACACTGTTCCCTGAACTCCAGAGCTGCTCCCTGGGCCCTGGCATGTTTGCTTATACATCAGCTCTAATTTTTATGATAGCTAAGATGAGGGATGTGGCTTCCCGTATCCAGGGGAAGTCAGTTTTAAACAAAGAACTGAGAGGAATGAAGCATGTAGAAGGTTCTTCACTTATCTGGGGTCAAAGAGTAAGTTAAGTGGGAAGATAATACAGTTGAAGGTGACTATTCAGTGAAAAAGACTAAAAACAGCATAGGGTTTAAAAAAATCCATTTAACTCTGCAGCAATTCTTAGTCACTCAGCGCAGTTTTTCTCTGTCTTGAGGGTTTTTTCTCTAGTCTTTATACTACATGTATTTCCTCATAGCATTTGTCTGCAAAAATAAAACCTGTAAGATTCCATTTAGGCTTGAGTTTACAGCTAACTGAGACATTGTAGACTGATAAATAAAATTAATTTTACAGTTTCACAGGAAAAGCTACACACAACACTTACTGCCATTTTTTTCAGATGAACACGTTCCATCTCTGTTGAAAATCCTTGAAATACAAAACATTTAATGCTGGGAGGTCTCAAAAGCAGAGGCTTTTCTACAACTGTGTGTGTGTGTGTGTGTGTGTGTGTGTGTGTGTGTGTGTGTGTGTGTGTGTGTGTGTGTGTGGGCAGTAGTAGTTTAGTGCAAATAATTCCATCCCATTTCAGAGTGACTAATTAGAAAATCATACAACTTTCCAGATAAATAAGTACTCAAGATAAGAACTTATCTTGCTCTGTAAATACAGCAAGATTAAAGCCAGAATAAGGATGTACTTGACTTTTAACCTTTTGCAACATTACTCCTTCTTAGTCAATGCCAAACCCTCCAAAGACAGTGACACACACATATCTTGTAAGGTAACCAGTAATTTATTAAGGTATATGAAAAACATCTGCAATTAGAGGTAAACCAAATACATTCATAACCAAAGCCTCTTTGTAGAACTTCGTAAGGGCATCTTGTTTTTGGAGAGGCACCACTGTTTTCCATCAGTGCATTCTAAAATGTCCACGTGCTTTGGCGTTAAGCATCACAGTGGCCTTGCAGTTTCTACTGCTTTTCCTTGAGCCCTTTTGCTTCTTTTATTTCCGTCTATACAAGAAGACTTGTCAGTTTTCTTCATAATGCAGAAAAAAAACTGCCTATGTAATTTCTCTGTATTTATCCTTGGCTAAAACCACAAAGTAACAGGCCATAATAACATTAGGCTTCTGTAGCTGGAATGTTACTGACAATAGGCAATGCTCATTGATTCACAAAAGTATTTTGAACACATTTTTTAGATATTCCACATTTTCTGTAATGCTTCAAACTGTAGATTATGTGCAACTGGCTATCTTATGTACTTAAAAAACAGCAGAAATACTTACATAAAAACAAGCTTGTGGTGTATGTTAGGGACCAATAACCCCATTTCAGTCTTTCAGAAATCATCTGTAATTAGTTGCGTTTCAACACTTTTTTCAGTTTTTCAAGACTGAATGCTAACATTAAGGCAAAACTAAGTACCATTTGGAACTAACCTTCAGAGAGGGATGTGCTTAGGAAATACAATCCAGCAAAGTTTCTGAAATAATAGCCCCTCTGAATATTCCTTGTTTTAGAATCATGGAAAGACCACCTTAAAGTCTCTTATTCTATTCACCAGTTTCATCTTTCCTGGAGAATATACACCCCCCCATATCAACGAAGTGCACAAAAACTGTTATGTTCAAATACTGTAATAGTTTTGTCCAGACTGGCAGGCCAAGCGTAGGAGCAGAGCAGATTCTTGAGTGAAAGTTTTTTGCAGAAGTGGCACAGTAATCATAGGCACGTGTGGTCGAATGTGGAATTGTTAATGTACCATCTTCTCACAGTTTCTGAGGGCACAAAAATCTCCTTCTAACCAAATACTTCAGTCACATGACATGAGGTACCATGTGATGAAAAATCAATTCCACAGCCTCCACTGTGTGACTGAGAATCTGTCCAAGTGTAAGGACTCACTGGATACTGATGGTACACTGAAACACATTCAAGTACCACCCTTAGCTAACTCTGTCAGAACCTGTTGCTGCAGATTTTTTGCAGATGTCACAGATGTGGTGCAAATAGCTTAGAACAACATGCATACTGAATTGCGGCCTACCACAAGGGCAGTATGACTGATACCCTGGGCAATAGAGTAGCCACACATAGACCTGACACCCTCTGTAAGTCTGGCCAAAAACTAATCGGGTGCATTCTCCACGACTTAACTGGCTGTCAGTCCCAGGATTCCAAAGCTGCTAAACACAAGAAGCAAGCAACAGATGACAGACAGGGGTATCATGAGTACCTGCATCTGCACCACAGGGCAGAAAATACATCTGATATAACATTATTCTACACAGCTACAAAATACTCTATATATATAATTTTTAAATGACAAATTATAACCACAGTGAAACACCATCAAGGTGGTGCTTGTAAGTGCAGGGACCCCACAAAAGATAACACAAAAAGAATGGGAGCTCACGGAAAGTGACACAGCCTACTCAAAGGTCAATGTGTCTTGCAATACAAGGGTGGGAGTTAAAAACCGAGGACTAGCATCTTTACAAAGTACAGTGTCCTCTGGTTACCTGCATTAAGACTTTAAGGCTGTCAGTAAATGTTAACTGCATTGTGTGGACATGAACAACTTAAGGCTGACACGTGGAAACCAAGTGAAACAGGGATAGCAGTATTATAAGAGGTGGTATAACAGCAGCACCTCTGCATGAAAACAGAACCTTATTAGACTCTGCACTCTGATATTTACAGGACAGCCTATGGAGTGCATTACTTTATAAAGTTCAGTACTTTATTTTCTGAGATTAGAAATTTGCATTGGATGCATTAATTAAAAAATGGGCTTTGCCAGCTCTGTTTGCATAGAAGTTAAAATCTTTTGACTATTGCCCATGTGAACCAAGTTTAAATAGTAGCTTTGAGTGCCTACCTGTGCTGGCATGGGAACAAAGGAGTGATGCTGCTTTGCTACTCAATTCTCTTTGGGAGAAGGGCATGGGTACATATCTTGGTGCCTGTTCTTATTGTAGACCCCCAGTGCACTAGCTTCAAAAGGGGCAAGGATCTCTTGAAGGATTACATCACCCGGATAATAAAGTGACATGCCGTCATTGATGCCCATTGCATGCTAAATGGGGAACTGCTACAGGTATGCACAGAAGGAGTTAGGGCGTTAAAGCAACAAAATCCTGTATCCTCAGATGACTGATTGCTCTGCTCTTCCATGCTTGAATCTCACCTCCTGGAGGAATGGATTGGCTATATGGGGCAGTGGAGAAGGGGTGGCACAATGAACTTTGAGTCATGGAGTAGGATAGCCAAAAATGGGCTTCACAATCAATAAAAATAGTAGAATTGGGAGAAAAAAATCATTTTAGTTGGCTATGTAGTACAGATGGACACAGCTCTGCCTACAACCCAGTTGAGTTTTACTAGCAGACCCATGCATGGCAGGAACCAGGGTGGGAAGGACTGCAGTGGAAGTGAATGCCCACTGCTGGTTCTAGGGTAGAGACATGAAAACACTTGACTATAATGGGCCCAGCACTGATGTCACTACACTGCACCTACCAGCCACCAGGGCAAAATGGGGCAGGTCCATGCAAATCTATAAAAGCTATAATTTCTTTCAGCAAAACAAGCAACAACAGACAGATGGCAGATGAAAGAAATTAAGGGCCCTACCGCCCAAAAGGCTGGTTTTATAAAACTACAAGACAATGAAGTATAATTCTGTCCACAAATACAAAACAATGAATGTAATTCTGAACAGAAATTTGCAAACTGTCTTGCAATGTGCAGCCATTATAGTGAAATAGGGGGCAATATGGTACACACTAATGTCTGTGGTAAGTACTTAGTATGATTTTTACAAAGATGAAATGTATGTATTCCTCACAGATCACCATATAACTGCCTAACATGTTGTATCTAGTGCTGTATACTTGTCACTCAGAAACACTGAACAGGTGATAAAGAACAGTCCCTATTAGTATTTGTTAGAAAGGGAATGTTCATTTATATAACCAGACAACCTCTGCACTTACTTGTTTGCAGTGTACTATTTTGTTTGATATCTTTTATTCGCCTGAGTTACTTCTAGTTAACAATACCACTGTGCAGATTGCCACAGATACCATTAAAATTAATTTCTGACCAAATTGTTTTAAGGAGGTTTGACAGCTAAGTAATGCTAGGCATGTGGAAAGGATCAAAGAATGTGCGTGTTTTGTATCAATAAAAACAAGAAAAAAATATTACTTTATGTAAAATTATTGATAAGTAATGGTGCTACTCCTGTCAATATTAGAACTTGTAGTGTGAGCATATTTTTACTTGTGCTGCCCTTATGAACATTAACAGCCACTGACGAGTTGCAGTTTTTCCCACCTTAGCACTCAATTTTTATAGTAAATTTTAAAATGCTTAATATGCTTTGATCGTGTTCTGGGGGGGTCTAATATTCCATTCTTATTTCTTTTAGTTGTTACCTGTGGGAATGATAATTCATTGATAATACTGTCTGCATTATACCTTTATAATGCAGTTTTAATACTGTGTTTTCAATGCAGTTCTATATCAAAACTGATAATTCACTTGCAGTAGTAACATTTATAGCTCTGTCAAGTTTAATGTGAATGAAACTGAGAATCCATCTTTATCACTACTTATACTCTTAAAAAATAAATCAGTATTGTACTTATAAAGCTACTTCTGGCAAACTGCTATATACAAAACTGATAACATCATAAACCTTACTTTGGAAACATTTCTGTGTTAAAAGAATATTAGCAGAGGAGTTGAGTTGAGCATTTCAGGGATAAACATGAGTGCCATAGTAAACACAAGTGACAATACAACATATAATAAGCATACATGTAATCAAAGAAGATGGTGTGGCGATATATGTAAAGGTGACATCACAACATGACATCATCGTGTATGTAATCACTGATAGAGCAGCATAGTGTCTTATCCACAGCCATAGGTGACACAACAGTATACTGTCATCATAAATGTAATGACAGTGTAACATATTATCATCACCATATATGTAATTGCCAGTGACACTGCAGTTTTGCATCACCACATATGTAATTACAGGAGAGAGTGCTACACACCACTGACATACATGTATGTATGAACACATAGGCAGGAGTTACCATGGTAACAGTGCAATGAGTGGTTCCACATGTTGGCATATAGCTGCTCAGATATGTGTTTCACCTCTAGTTACCAGGGCCTCTGGCAATTGAAAGGGGTCACCTCCATTCTAAATTACAAGCATACCCTTATCCAGCAGTTATACACAACGGGTCTAGCAGACTCCTGCCTCCACAGGTGCTTAGAGTGCACTGAAATCACTGCAGGTGTGAGTCTAACTTGACAATAAAGCACTAGGAGTCGTACTACTGATGGAATATACCAGGAGCTAGCTAAGGGGGCTGTGGTGACCATAAAAAATAAATAATCAATGTGAAAGGTAATGTACTTCCAATATGGTAGGGATGTGCAATTCTTAATATCATTAAATATGGTTTTAGTGCCTTACACAACCCTGTAGTCTGTTGCTGCAAAAGTAAGATCTGTCTCTGATTACAGTTAAGCAGTCCCATGTAACAAAGCCCCTGCCTCTGAAGTATTGCTTTATTCTTTTTTTTATATATAATTGAGATGGAATGTGTCCAGTCCTTCTGTAACTCCATCACTGCTGACCATCTCCTTGTTTTGGTGCTGATGGCAAACACTCATCTGGCTGGGAAGAAGCTACAAAGCCTGGTAAACAAATGCAGCGATATGATCCCTCAGTGTTCTCACATTTCCCATGTTTACACCGTCCGGGCCCATTACCAACATCTTCACATTCATTGATGTCTGAAAAACAGGGAATAAGACTGCTTAAGTAAAAACTCATAGCAGTTTAAGCCACAGAAATGAGGAATGAAAACACTGAAAAAATAACAGCAAAATTTGCAGGAATATAAAATGTACAGTTATTTCAGTAAATATGGTCTCAGTAATCTGCATATGAAATGTATTTGTTTAAAAATATGTAATGAGAGGAACATAATCATGCACAGGATCTATATCAACTTTGCCTGTCTACTATCATTTGAGACCTGGGATGGGATATGTAGACGATGCACCAAATGGAGTAGGGCTGATCCACAGTAGAATCGCTTACCTAACCTATGTGTCATTCAAAAAGTCTGCTTGCCTTCCCACTGCATAGCTACGGTATTCCATGCACAGAGCACACATTCAAATGACCCCACCTTTAGGATTATACACAAAGTACACAATTCAGAAATTCAACAACTGTGTATGGTCTGGTCCCACCTACATATGTTACAGGAACAAAACCATGTACCGACAGTTGATATAGTGTGTCTGACTGCACTTATCCTCCTTCTCTGCTGATGTGTTGCTTCGCTTTTATGGCAGGAAAAATCCTACCAGCCTAGTCCCCTACAGTTCAGACAAACCTGATAACACAACCTCACTTGTGTCTGTTTCCCACAGAATGACATAAAAACAAAAACACTCAAAAAAACTAAACGAAACTTCCTCACTAAAGGTTGCTGCTTCAAGAACAAAACAATAAATGCTGATAAAGCACCTGTCCTCAATGGAGTCATACCTTTGAAACCAGCCCTTACACAACTCTGGCGGAGAGTAAAGTGTTAGCATACGATTGGCTATGATATTTTTAAATGTTGTATAAATGCTGACTTGAATGTATTTTATTTTATCTGATGAAGGGCTTGGACCTGAAAGCTCTCATTATTATTTTATTTTATTAAAATTTTATATCAGCCTGTTGGTTGCTTGCTTTTTATCTTTTCTCACAGAATGACATAACTGAGCTCCTGCCAGTGGGAGCACTCACAGCAACAGATCCCCTCATTACCATATTATGGTAATGGTACAAGCTACACCGTCATACATAATTAATGGAAAAGTGTTACAAGTTATTTTGTGGCACGAAAGCAGGAAGTGTTACACATTATTGTGTGGCATGACTACAGAGAAGTGTTACACATTATTGTGTGGCATGACTACAGAGAAGTATTGCACATTATTGTGTGGCATGACTACAGAGAAGTGTTACACATTATTGTGTGGCATGACTACAGAGAAGTGTTGCACATTATTGTGTGGCATGACTGCAGAGAAGTGTTGCACATTATTATGTGGCATGACTACAGAGAAGTGTTGCACATTATTGTCTGGCACGAATACAGAAATGTGTTGCACATTATTGTGCGGCGGGACTGCAAAAAAGTGTTGCACATTATTGTGTAGCACAACTGCAGAAAAGTGTTACACAGTACTGTGTGGTATGACTGCATTAAAGTGTTGCACATTATTATGTGGTATGACTGCAGAAAAGTGTTGCACATTATTGTGTGGCACTAATGCAGAAAAGTGTTGCACATTATTGTATGGCACTAATGCAGAAAAGTGTTGCACATTATTGTGTGGCACAACTGCATTAAAGTGTTGCACATTACTGTGTGGCATGACTGCAGAAAAATGTTGCACATTACTGTGTGGCACGACTACAGAGAAGTGCTGCACATTACTTTGTGGCACGACTGCAGGGAAGTGTTGCACATTACTGTGTGGCACGACTGCAGAGAAGTGTTGCACATTACTGTGTGGCACGACTGCAGAGAAGTGTTGCACATTACTGTGTGGCACGACTGCAGAGAAGTGTTGCACATTACTATGTGGCATGACTGCAGGGAAGTGTTGCAGATTACTGTGTGGCATGACTGCAGAGAAGTGTTGCACATTACTTTGTGGCACAACTGCAGAGAAGTGTTGCACATTATTGTGTGGCACGACTGCAGAACAGAAGTATTGCACATTGATGTGTTACACATTACTGTGTGGCATGACTGCAGAGAAGTGTTGCACATTACTGTGTGGCATGACCACAGAGAAGTGTTACACACTATTGTGTGGCATGAGTCCAGAGAAGAGTTACACATTATTGTGTGGCATGACAGCAGTGAAGTGTTACACACTACTGTGTGGTACGACTGCAGAGAAGTGTTGCACACTATTGTGTGGCATGTCTGTAGAGAAGTGTTACATGCTTATGTGTGGCACGACTGCAGAGAAGTGTTACACATTATTGTGTGGCATGACTACAGAGAAGTGTTACATATTATTGAGTGGCACATGTGTGGCACAAATACAGAGAATTGTTACACATTATTGTGTGGCACAACTATAGAGAAGTGTTACTTATTACTGTGTGGCAAAACTGCAGAGAAGTGTTACACATTATTGTGTGGCATGACTGCAGAGAAGTGTTACACACTACTGTTTGGCACGACTGCAGAGAAGTGTTACACACTATTGTGTGGCACAACTGCAGAAAAGTATTACACATTACTGTGTAGTATGACTGCAGAGAAGTGTTACAAACTATTGTGGAGCACGACTTTTCTTGTAACAGGACTGTTTGTGACATTTCTGGTTGGTCACCTTCCTTAGCCCTTGACTTTGACATATTTGTCTTTTACAAATGTCTGTGATATCTTCTGCACAGCTTAACATCCTCCCTGCAAACTACATAGTACCTGGGTACAGTGGCTTTACCAACATTCCCGTGGCTTTTGTATTCTTTCATTGTCTCCAGACTGTGGTTCTGGCAGTCTTTTGCATTTACTATCATGGTAGAATTTCTGGATTTCTGTCTCTGCTTTCTTTCCTACATTTCCTTTACTTTATATTAATTTTTAGGCATCAATAATGTAGCTGAAGCATGTAATCTCCTTTTCAAACTGTCCATCAACAGTTGGGGTGGTAACATACTGAATTCATGCGGTGGACCAGTGGACTATGCCTATGCTCCAGACAGCAGGATAACAATCCTCATAGGATTTGCTATAGCTCTTTTCCAAGACATTCCACAATATTTGGATAGTTCCCTGTATTTACCCATTCGATTGTAGATACTGTGGATTAGAGCTTGTGTGTTTGAATTCCCACTCTTGCAGAAGTCTTCTGAATTCCTGACTTGTGTATTGTAGACCAATGTCAAATGAGCACATTAGGTATTCCCTGTCTTGAGAACATAGCATTTAATGCACTAATATCAGTTTTACTTGTTCTGTCTGCCAGTTAGATTATTTCATATAACTTGGAATAATCCACACAGGTGGCATACGTGGCTTGTCTAAACTGTGCCCATGTGACTTCATGGATGATTTGGAGCTGTGTATTCTAACACCTCTTCCTTTTCACTGTTGTTATGGAATCCACTGCAGATGGTACTGGTTTTACTAATTGTTCTATCTATAGACCAATAACTTGCCTTCCAACAACATATAAGCTATAGACTGGATTGATGCCGACAGAGTTTATAGTCATTTAGAAGAAAATCGTGGCAACAGAAGAAAAGGGTAATGAAAGAAAGTCATGTGGAACAAAAGATCATTTGTTATTAAATAAAGTCATAATGGAGAACTGTAAAAAGGGGCAGAATCTAAGTATGGTATAGATAGACTACAAAAAGCAATGGATAAAAGAGTGCTTAAAATGTATAAGGTACGAACCTATGAAGGTACACCCTACACTAATTGAACACATTACAGTGACAATGAAACAGTGGCAGACTACTATGCAGTTAAGCCATGATAAAGGACAAATTATTCTTCCAGGGATAAAAATCCAAGGGGGAATATTCCAGGGTGACTCAATCACCGCTGCTCTTTTGTCTTGCCCTGGACCCATTAAGCTGTCTACTTAACAGATTAGGTCATGGTTACAATTTGGCTCCCAGAAAACAAAGTGTAAAGACTTTCTCATCTTCTTTCTCTGAAAGATTTAAAACTATATAGCTCATTAAATGAGAAACTGAAAGCACAACTGCGTGTGGTCAAAACTTTTTCAGATGATATAAGAATGTCATTTGGTCTTGATAAGTGTGCAAAAGCAACTTTTAAAGCAGGAAAGCTGCAGCACCAAGAAAACATCAGCCTGGGACAGCAATGTGAAGAACTTGAGCAAGAAGTAACGTGTGATTATTTGGGAATTGATGAAGGATCAGCAATAAAACATGAAGAAATGTGAATAAAACTTAGTAAGGAATACAAGACTAAAATTAATACTGAAAACAGCACTGATATTTATGAACAAAGTCCAAGCTATAAACCAATTTGCTCTTCCTGTCCTAACTTACAATTTTGTAGTGATTGACTGACCCCAAGAGGTGCTGGATCGGTTGCACAAGAAATACTTCATGCTTATCAAATGATTGATAAAAATCTGTAAACCAAGACTAAATATTCCCTATTCTAAAGGAGGTATGAACTGCCTCAAAATTGTTTACATGTATAGATAGTACAGTTGTGTACACTTACCATAAATGTAGATGTTCAAGTGTATTCACAGTTGCAGTCATTACATTTGGGGAATCCTGCTGGCAGGTTGCCCTCAGCCGGCCTGAATTCCAAAGTCTTGGGTCCTGCGTCGGCTGCTGTCACCCCCTCCCTGACGTCAGGTTGTCAGGGGTACAAAAGAAGTAACCAACACCATTTTCTTCAGTTTTTCTTGCCCCAGATGTCAGGTGCCCCAAAAAGGGTAGCCAAACTTTATATAAATACACCAATATAAATTTTACCTTCATCTATAAGCAAACCACACCACATAGGTAGTATAAATCAGAGAAGGAAAGGTAAGATCCAAAAGAAAAAAGGGGGAAGGTGGGTTGGTAACCTGAACTGCAACAGTGAATACACTCAAACATCTACAACTGTACTATGTTCTTCGTGTTTCACTGTTGCAGTCATTACATTTGGGTAGAGTCTCAAAGCTATGGTTGGGGGGCTGGCACTAGACAGCAGTAGTAGCAGCTAATAGGCCCTGCAGAACTGCAGTGGCAAAGCCTGCCCTGGATTTAGAGTAGAGTGGCAGATAATAGTGCTTTGTAAAGGTGTGCACTGAACTAAAAGTAGCTGCCTCTAAAATGTCTCTGGTTGGTACTCCCCTGAGAAAGACTGCTGAGGTGGCTGCTGGTGGAATGAGGCCTAATTCCCTTAGGCACTGGTTTGCCATGGTGTAAGTAGCAGAAATGAATGCAGTGTCCTAACCACTTAGAAATAGTCTGCTTTGAGATAGGCTTTCCTTATGATCCTGCAGAACATGTCACTAGTAATTGCTCTGTCTTCCTGAAAGCTTTGGTTCTGTCCAAGTAGAATCTAAGCTGTCTGTGTATGACCAAAGAATGCAGAATTCTCTCCACCTTGTTCTGTGGATTTGGGTAAAACGTAGGCAGATGGATGGCTTGGTTAAGTGCCACACTGGACACTACTTTAGGCATAAATGTTGGGTTTGTCCTCAGGGAGACCCTGTCTGGATGAAAAATCCAGTGAGGATTTTTGCAAGTTTCTGTGAGTTTTTTTATAGGGAAAAAAAAAAGGCAGAACAAAACTAATAAATCAAATCAAAAGCAAAAGCAAATGCACCTGCAACACAGAAAAGAAAGAGAAGAATAATAATATTGCTATTTCGCCGTCCGAGAGTCCTCAGAGAGACAACAACAACAACAAAATACAAAACAATTAAAAAAAAATCACCATGGAGATTTAATCAATTAATGAAATTAAAAAGCTTATAAAAGTGAGTAATACAACATTTAAAGGAAAATAGTTAAACATTTTAAGTAATGTGTAAACATACTGATACTTTAACTTTTAACTTCTGTTTCTTCCGTATTTAAGGAAGCATTTGATTAATAGTCTCGCATTGAGAGAGACCTCACAGAGACCAATTTAATCTGCCAATAAGCAGCAGTATGTTGTAAAAAAAAATTAAAAACCTCTTTGGCCTTTTTTTATTTTTTTCGTGAGAGCACCATGGCTGAGGCGGCTGAAGACCCACTTTTAAATCTCAGTATCCATTCTACACCTTCAACTGAGAATATTAATTTGAGTGCTTTGTTGATTGGCACTTTAACGGACATCAAGAATTCACTACAATTTCTTGTTTCTAAGGCTAACGCAGCTGAACCGACAACCAAAATATCTAGTCCTGTCGGGTCTTTCCATGAATTGGACACCGTCATCTGTTTGGATAACCAACCTTTGGCAGGGAAAGATTTGGGTTCTACCGCACCGCGCACTATTGGTCGGATGACTTTGAGTTATTTTTTCGACCGTGCCGACAATTCGTTTGGGTCTCTTGGTCATGTCGAAGGATTTAAGAAACCACCACGGCACCAAGACTTCCAGGATAAGCGGGAACAGTTATTCAAACTACTTAAAAGGTACAACGCCATTCATTTGGAAAATTGTTATTTTTCAAGGTGTCTTGAGTTGCACATTGTTCCGAAAGGGCTACGCTTCTTTAAATGCCCCAACGGAGTTGTATCTAGTGATCCGTTTTTCGAGACTTTGACCGGCTTTTTCAATGAGGCCGGTTTACAGTTTCTTAAACTTTTAATTGACAATAACTTGGTGAAACTACAGGCCTTAAAAAAGGAAATTATTAAATCTGAGTTGTATTTCAAGGAATCTTTGGATGAAAAAGGTTTTGGGGAGTTTTTTTGACTCTATCATTCAAGAATTAAAGCGCTCTTCAGTAGATAATGTTAACCGGAAACATGGTAAATTATTACGGGACATTAGTGCCTACGAAAACAATTCAGCTTACCTGGCTTACTGTCCCTCCAACAAGACCAACAAAGGTTTTAATACCCTGAAACAAACTTCCTTCAAGCCTTTTAACCACTGGGATAGGAAGTTAGTTTCAAACATTGATGGTCAGGAAACCGTGAAAGTAGCTGAATACCACACGGGTACCGTAGCAGAACCAGTACCCGACCCCGTCTCTTTAGGTGGTAACAACAACAATATTCCCCAGAACAACGTTGAGTGCACTACTCCTGTTTCAGAACCAAAAGCCATTACAAACACTGACAGTAATTTTTTGAATGCTATTGACAACAACATTGTTGTCAAACCTAAACAAATCTCTAACTTGGGTGCAGGCTCTGAAGCTTCTAAAACTGTCATCGGGGCCTAGAACTGGGAAGCAGTTTTTTCAGTGTTATTAACTTGACTGATTACATCTTTTCATCAGATGAATTGAACATTTTAAAATTAGAGCTTAATTTTGTTCCACGGTCTAGAGCTAATTATGTTAAGACCGTCATTGACATTAAACAGTATGTTAGGAAACTGAATCTGCATTATTTACTGCATGATATTGTCCATTCTGATCAGGTTTTTATTAAACCTTCTAATTTTTGTCCCAATTTAAATCACACCATGAGGATTTTTGAAGAGAACTGTCTGCAGGACGTTGATCAGTTGTTAGCTCATAGTTTTAAATGTGAACAAAATTTAACTCAAGCTGAAAGCAAAGCTTTAAATAATTTACAGTCTTTGTGTAGTAAGGTTAGATTCATGAAGAGTGACAAGGGTAACAACATTGTTGTCATGAACCAAAATGATTACACTGAAGGTATTTTGAAGCTTTTAAACAACACCGATGAATATGAGACTATCTCCCTTTATGACATCCACAAGCGTCAAAGCTTTATACATTCATATTTATATGAAGCATTGATGGAGGGGGAGATTAGCCCTGAGCTCTATGATTTTTGCGTCATTGACCAGCCACGCATTGGGATTATTTTTGGGATTCCTAAAACCCATAAATCCCTGGTAAATCCACCCTTCAGACCTATAGTTTCATCCCCACATTGTGTCACTGAAGGGTTGTCTTTGGTCATTGACGCCTTGTTAGGTCCTATCATTAGTAACGAAACCTCTTTTTTACGTGACTCATGGCATTTTTTAACTAAAATTAACCAGTTTGTGACTGTTAATGGTTTTGATCCTAACAGGTATGTCATGTTAACGGTTGACGTAGTGTCCTTGTACACCTGTATTCCTCAAGATGAGGGCATTGAAGCTGTGAGAAACTTTTTAACTAATTTTTATTCTGGTTTCTCAAGAAACACCATTTCTCTGATCTGTAGACTCCTAGAAATCATTTTAGAGAACAACTTTTTTGTGTTTGACCAAGTATATTATAGACAGAAAAGAGGCGTAGCAATGGGGTCTTCAGCTGCCCCAGCCTATGCTAATCTTGTCATGGCTCTGTGGGAGCGTCAATTTTTACCATCTTTAATTGACAAATACCACATTTTGTTTCATTGTCGTTTCATCGACGACTTGTTTTTTATTTTAGATTGTAAAGAGTTGTCTATTGACTCTTTTTTAAAGGACATCAATTGTTGTTGTACATATTTGAAGTTTGTCACTGGTGGCCATGGTATTAACATCAACTTTTTGGATGTTAACCTAAAATGGGATTTCGATGAGAATAAGTTACACAGTTGTATTTATAGAAAGAAAACTTTCAACAATGGGTATCTCCATTATAAAAGCGGACACCCTAGACATGTCATTTCTAATATTCCAAAAGGGCAGTTCATCAGGGCAAGCCGAATGACTTCAAAAGATAGTGATGCATTTCAGGAGTTTTGTTTTATTATTTATTTGTTTTTCAATCGGGGTTATCCTAAAGCAAATTTATTTAGTATGGCAACTGACATTTACAACAAGCGAATGAGTCATTATCCTCCGATATTAAGTTCAAGTTTGAACAATGTATCTTACAAGAAAATCAATAATAGTAACACCTTTAACTCTAGGATTGTGTGTTCCCTTGGGATGAATTCTGACAACCAGCACATACAGAACATTATATAAAAAAACTGGCGTATTATTAAGGGAAACGCTGAGATGTTTGATACCCTAGGTGAAGGACCTTCATTTGTGCATAGGAACGACCTCAATTTAAAAAAGATTCTAGAAAGAGGTAACAACATTTCCCATAGTGTTCCATCTAGTAAAAAAGGTATGAATTGTTGTCACGATTGCAACATGTGTAGGTACATCCTGACTGGGCCATATATTTCAGTGGCTTCCTTTGATAGAACCTTTTCTGTTCCTGGTTTTGTCAATTGTCGCTCTTCTGGTGTGGTTTATATTGCTTTGTGTTCATCATGCACTGCTTTTTACGTTGGCATGACGACCAGGCAACTCAAAACCAGAATAAGGGAACACTTATACAGCATTAAAACCAAAGATGACAAAAATGCTCTTTTTAAACACAGTATAGTTTGTCAGTCCTTTAATAAATTTTTATTTTCAATCTTGGAAGTTTGTAAAAAAGACAAAAGGGAGGGGGATTTTAAAAACTTTTTATTACAAAGGGAGACATACTGGCAGATTAAATTGAGATCTGATCGCCCTCCTGGTCTCAATGAGACTATTAATGTCAAATGCTTCCTTAAATACAGGAAACTTAAAGTTAATAAAAGTGAAGATTTAGTATGTTTACACATTACTTAAAATGTTTAACTATTTTCCTTTAAATGTTGTATTATTCACTTTTTAAATGACATCATTAATTGTTTTTAATTAATCTCCATGGTGATTTTTTGCCTATTTAAGTCCTGACTGTTTTGTATGTGTCATTCTGAGGAAGTCTACGGACGAAAGCGGATAATTAAATAGTATACGCTATTTCTTTTCTGTGTTGTGGAATCATTTGCAGGTGCCTTTGCTTTGATTTTGATTTTCCAAGACATAGCTGAGGTCCCATGCAGGTATTGGTAGTCTCCTTGGGGGCCTTAAATTTTTGGCTTCAACCATACTTACAGTACCAGATCCTATCCAACATCTTGTTCAGTCTATCAACATCTCAACCCCAGGCACATTAGCTCTAGATCCAAACACTACCACAAACTAATAAACAAATTCCTGAAGTTCATCACCAAGTATAGACTCAACCTAATACTTGGTGGTGATATTCACCCCAACCCTGGCCCACTCACTTCAGATACACATACCCTTCTACTTGTAATCTAAGCTACAAACCTACAATTTATAGGCCAACTAACTCTCTCCTAGTCTGTCATCTCAATATTAGAAGCATTAATAACAAGGTACATGAATTGCATGCACTTCTGGATGTCCACTCCCCTGAGATTCTCTGTTTATCTGAAACCTGGTTGAAACCTAACACTAAAGACAATGAAGTGTTACCACCTGGGCACAACATACACAGGCTGGATCGTGCTTCGAGGTAGGGGTGGGGTGGGGTAGCTGTACTCTATAAATCTGAGTTAAATGTCACCATAGATGTAATACAACCTCCTCAGATTAATAACTCTGATATTCTTGCCACCAAATTGCAACTTAATAAAAATAAATGCATTAATATCATCTGTATGTACATTCCCCCAGGTAACAATATATCTACATTTGAAGATATCCTGCACTGGTTATCATGTCACTACCCCCAAGAAACCCTACTACTTGGAGGCTTTAACATAGACTGGGGCACCTGTTCCTTAGAATCCCCAACCACCCATATTAACCTGCATGCATTTACACAAATCATATCCACCCCTACCAGGATAGGTAAACCCAACCAAAAAGAAAATATACTTGACTGGGTACTCATAAACAGTCACCCCCAACTGTACACCTCTGGTACCCTCCTTAATGGCCTAAGCGATCACCTTCTCACATATGTAATTAAGCACAAAGCCATTAATTCCCAACAACCCTTACTCGGAAAGGTTAGAAAAAATAAAAACTTTGACCCTGCCAAATTCCAACAAGAACTAAACTCATGTAATTGGTCTATTCTAAAACACCTCCCATTAGAGGAAGCAGTAGCATACTTTAACAACAAATTCCTTGAGATCCTTGATTTGCATGCACCTGTTCGTTCAAAGAGAACCAAGGCAAAAACTGCACCATGGCTTTCTATAGAGTCTAAACTCAAAATTACCCTTAGAAACAAAGCATGGGCTTTATGGTGTTCTTCTAAAGACCCTCAAGATCACATTAAATACAGGCAATCCAGGAACGAAATTAAAAAATCAATTTTACAAGACAAAAAACAATACTACTGTAATTTACAGACAGTAAATCAAAATAACCCTCAGAAGTTTTGGGCAGGTTTAAATAATCTACTACATCCTGGACAAACTTCAACCCCAATCCCTGCTGCTACTATTGATAAAATCCCTGAAGATGTTTCTGATAGTTTTAACCAATTCTTTACTGAGACAATCCAAGCCCTTGCTAGCCAACTACCTCCTAGCTCCCCTGGTCCTGAAAGTAGCACCCCTAGAAACCTACTTGCATTCAGCTTCCAACCAGTCGCCACTTCACTTATCCATACCTTGATCAAAAAATTAAAACCCACTACACTGTCTGCTGATCAACTCCCTGCCGAGTACCTACAAAAATCAGCTGATGCTATTGCTTACCCCGTCTCAATACTAATCAATCGAACCATAGTAGAAGCTAAAATTCCCACCATCTGGAAAATATCCTATGTAATCCCACTTCACAAAGGAGGCAGCTCTACTGAAATCTCCAATTATAGGCCAATAGCTATACTCTCTCCACATGCAAAGATTATGGAAAAATGTATTCATAGACAATTCATGCACCACCTAATCCAAAATCGCCTTATGGCAGACACTCAGCATGGCTTCCGTCCTCATCACAGCACTACTTCAGCCCTCTTAGCCTTTACTAACACCATAAACCATAATCGCAATAATAATTATATATCCTCAGCCCTCTTTTTGGATCTTTCCAAGGCATTCAATATAGTTGATCACCAACTTTTAATCCACACCCTGCAAACATTCTGTCTAGATACTGGAGCCCTCCAATGGTTTCAATCCTACCTGAATGGTCAACAGCAGGCTGTCCTCTGGCAGAACAAACTCTCTAACCTTCTACCTAACACCCTCGGAGTACCACAAGGCTCTATACTAGGGCCCTTGCTGTTCTCCATCTTCATTAACGATCTTTATACTGTCATCCCAAAAGTCAGCTGTATCCAATATGCTGATGACTCTACTCTGATTTGCTCAGCCACATCTCCAGTAGAGTTATGGTCAGCTACCCAGACCACCTTTAATACAATAGAAAACTGGCTTTCTGAACATCGTCTGATCCTAAATCCCAAAAAACTAAAATGCTGTTATTTTCACCAACACGTAGGTCTACCGCTTTCACCTTTACCATAAAATCAAATGATGGCACAATAATCTCCCCTGACCCATCTACAAAACTATTAGGTGTCATCATAGACAATAATCTCAAATTTGACCTACATGTTAACCAAACTATCAAAACCATCAATAAAAAACTAGGGTCACTTTACAGAATAAAAGCCTTCCTAACCCCTCCAGCTAAAATTGCCATAGCTCGCTCTCACCTTCTTTCAACCCTTCTGTATGCATCTCCTCTACTCTCAAATTTGAACAAGACTGTCCTTAACAAACTCTCAATTTGCTACAACCACATTGCCAGGTTTGCCACTGGGCTGCCTTTTAGGACACATCATTGCATCAATCTAAATCAGCTTGGGTGGCTTGAACTACCTAGCCTAATCCAGTATAACCAACTGATTATGGCCTATAAAATCCTCTATAATCCGGACAATACTCCTGCACTTAAAAATATTATCACCCCCTATAACAATCCTAGACTGCTTCGATCCTCTAACAAACTACTAATTCAGACTAGCAAAATTAATAACACAGCCGGTGATTCTCTCTTTACAAACTCTGTAAGTAGATCCTGGAACTCTCTTCCAGCTGATATTACCTTACTTTCCACCTTAGGTCAATTTAAAACTAGACTCAAACAACATTTGTCACTTAACTGGCTATGTCAATGTATCAAGCCTGGCTAACTCGAATGTGTAAAAATCTGTTAACCAGTTTACTGTGTAATTTAATTTAATCCTGACTTGTGCTCAGGACTAACTTTAACCTGTGGAACTTGTTTAACTTGCTTACTTATGTAATCTCTGTAAATAATCTGTTTGTAATATGTAATGCTGGTATTATGTAATGCTGTATCTGCTTACCCTTGGAGCTTTTCTCCCATGGCCTCCGCTGAAAATGGACATGTATCCAGTCGGACTATCCCGGTCAACAAATGTAAAATAAATAAATAAATAAAAATAAAAATGATGAAAGGTTCCATAGCCATGAGCGCCTATAGCTCTGAAACTCATCTTGCAGAAGTAATTGCTAAGAGCAGTGCTGTTTTCCAAGATAAAAACTTCATGTCAGCAGTAGCTGCTGGCTCAAAAGGAGGTGTGAGTTTTTCCAAGACATAGATGAGGTCCCATGCAGGTATTGGTAGTCTCCTTGGGGGCCTTAAATTTTTGGCTCCTCTGAGGTACTGCCATAATAAAGGATGAGAAAAAAGTGGTGGCTCTGTATTGTAATGAGCCGAAATGGCAGAGGCATGGAATTTAATTGATGAAAAAGATAGGCCTTTGTCCAGCATCTCAGTTAAGTATTGCAAAATCTGAGGAATATTTGGTACCGCTGTATCAGTTCCTTGTGCTTGGTTCCAGGCACAGAATCTCTTCCATTTTCCAGCGTAAGACTTTCTAGTGTTAGGCCTTCTGGCTTCCAGAATGACATCCATTACAGCTTTACTGAGAGGTGTTTTTTCTATGACTACATTATCCGCCATGCTGCCAAGTTTAATGTCCTGAGTTGGCTGTGCATGATCTGATTGTTTTGCTGGGACAGCAGTCGAGGTATTTGAGGTAAGGGCCAAGCTGGGTATAGAGATAAGTTCCTTAGTATTGGATACCAGTACTGGCATGGCCTTTCTGGGGTAATCAGTATCATCTTTGGCTTCTCCTGTCTGACCTTTAGGAGCACCTTGGGGAGTAGAGGCAGAGGGGGAAATGCATATACTGATAGGTTTTCCCAGCTAAAAGATAGGGTGTCCACTTTCCATGCTTGTCTGTGATAAGTTCTTGTGCAGAATCTTTTTAGTTGGTAATTGATAGGGGAGGCAAATAGATCTATGTCCGGGCATCCCCATGTGCTTGTTATCATGCTGAAGACTTGTGGATCCAGTTTCCACTTGTGGGGATCCATGAGGTTTCTGCTTAGGTCGTCTACCAGAGTATTTTCCTTTCCTGGCAGGAATTGTGCCTGCAGATGTACTTGGTAAGTCAAAGCTGTGTCCCACAAGGTCATGGCTAGTCTGCAAAAGGGGTAAGAATGTGTGCCCCCCTGCTTGTTTATATACCACATGACCATGGTGTTGTCTGTCTTTATCAGTAGTTGTCCCGGATGAAGTTGGTCCTTGAAGGCTGTCAGGGCATTTTGCACAGCTAACGTCTCTTTTTGATTGATATGTAGATGCCATTGGTTTGAGGACCATGTGCCCTGAATGCCTCTTCCTGCCATGTAGGCTCCCCAGGCATAGTCTGATGCATCCATTGTTAGTGTCTGCTTGGCTGGAGGTAATGTGAATGGCTGTCCCTTGTTCTGGTGACAAGTCTTTGCCCACCATCGAAATTCCTGTTGCAGGCAGGGGATGAGAGCAATGACTGTTTCCAGGCTGTGTGAATGTTGAGTCCTAACACTTTTTAGGTACCATTGAAGTTTCCTCATATGCAGTCTTGCATATGGAATTAGTAGGATGCAGGATACCATGAAGCCCAAAGCCTGCAGAATATTTCTTGCAGATAACTGGGTCTTTGTTGCCAACATTTTGAAATAGGTAGTCAGTTACCTTTGTTTGTCTGGCATGAGATAAGCCATCTGGGCAGTTGTATTTAAGCTTGCACCCAGGAATATAATCTCTTGTGAGGGTACGAGTTTTGATTTCTTTTTGTTGACTGTGTACCCTAGGCATGTTAGAAGCCTTTTCACAAACGCCAGATGTTGAAGAAGAATGTCCTTGTTTTCTGGTTGAATGAGATAGTCGTCCAAGTAAGGGTATATTTGTATTCCTCTTTGTCTGCAGAATGCAATTACTGGTGCCAGGCACTTTGTAAAGACCCTGGGCACAGTAGATAAGCCAAAGGGCAGTGCAGAGAATTGGTAATGCATTGAACCTGCCTTGAATCTGAGGTATCTTCTGCATGGTTGTTTGATTGGGACATGCAGGTATGCCTCTTTTAGGTCCAAAGTCACAAGCCAAGTGTTCTTGCCCAGCATGGGCAAAAGCAGTTGCAAGGTCAACATTTTGAATTTTGGAATATCCAGGAAAGTGTTCAGAATAGATAGGTCCAGTATCGGCCTCCAGGCCTTGTCCTTTCTGGATACCAGGAATAGTCTTGAGTAAAAACCTTGTCCCTGCTCTTGCTCTGGTACTTGTTGAATGGCCCCCATGTTCATGAGGGATGAGACTTGCTTTTGTGCCTCTGCCCATTGATTTTTTGGCAGATCTGGCAAGCCGTTTGCCATTGGCAGAATATGGAATGGAACTTGTAGCCTTGTGACACTATGTTTAGAACCCACTTGTCCTGCGTTATGATGTGCCAATTTTGAGCAAAAAGTGCTAGATTTCCCCTAAGGGTGCTGCCAGAAGATAAGTGCTTGGTGCAGGCAGGGGGAAGTCATTGGGACTGTTTTCTGTATGTTTGCGATCTATCTTCTCCAGCTTTGGAGGTAGAAGCACCCCATTGCTTGAGTCTGTAAGAACCTTGCGCCTGGGATCTGCCCCTAGGGCGTCTGGGTCTGCCCCTTTGAGGTCTGTCTGACACAGGAAAGGACCAATTTTTTGTAGGCCAGTGTCTACTAAACCTAGGTGGCTGTACTTGTAAAAAATCTTTGACAGTTTGCATTGATTTAGCTTTGTCCTCCATTTTCTTTAACACCTCTTCTGCCTTAACACCAAACAAAGTGTCATGCTTTAAAGGCGCATCTAGTAATTTAACTTTAACATGATCAGGCAGATTTTGTTCCTTTAACCAAGCATGCCTCTTAATTACAGAACCCGTAGCTGTGGGCCTGCAGGAGGCCTCCAAAGAATCAAAACCACATTGCAAAGTATGCTTTCCAACCTGTTCTGCTGCATACAATAAATCCTGAATTTCCTTGTTTTCTGCACATTCAGTATTTAGCAACATTTTCTGTTTAAGCAATCCCATCTATCCAGTGCCCTTGAATCTCTGTCAGCGGGGGTTGGGTTTTTTGCCATGGAAGCCTTAACTCCCTTTGGACCCTGTGAAATAGTTTCTGGGTCAGCAGCAGGGTTTCTAAAAAGAAATTTGTGTGAGTCAGGAACCCTGTAATATCTGTCAGGCTTAACAGGGGCTGGGGGTAAGGAGTCAGGTGTCAGACTAGACTCCGAAAACACATCATCTACAATGTCTAACACAGGTGGAATGGCTAGAGGCCTGTGCTGAGGTAGTAAAAGAAAATCCCTGAGCCTCTTTTTAGATTCTGAAAAATCTTGGCTCTCCCAGTGGAAATGCTCCCTCATGGTATGCAAGGTTTCCCCAAAGGAATAGTCCTCAGGAGGAGATGCTGAAGGAATAGAATCTTCAGCATCAGAATACTCATAGGGGGAAGAGAATATCTCTGATCAGAAGAGGAATCAGAAGAAATAGAAACCTGATCTGAAGATTCATAGTCAGTGTCTTGCCTAGGCCTCTTATCAGGAGGGTAAAGTAGCGGGCGTCAGGGGCTGCGAAAGCACCTCACTGAGAAGCGGCAACCCAGCGACTGGCTTAGGAGAAGCTTCGTCATCGGTTTTGGGTGTTGGTTGTTTTTCTCTATCCTTTTCTTTGCGGTTTTTGTAAACACCAGTAGTCGGATGGCTATCTGACAACATTTCAGGATAATTAAACTGGCGTCCAAAAAAGTATAAAGCAAAATCATACCAACGCTTAATAGTGCATTGCTTAAATCTAGCACAAAACCGACAACCAGTAACATTGTGATCAGGGCCTAAGCAAGGAATACAGTAAGAATGAAAATCCTTATGAGGTATTTGCTTACCACAAGAAATACAATTATTAACTTTTTCTGACATCGATCTGGAGCAAGAAAAAAGTTTCCCCAACGGGTACTTAGCTTTATTGAAGACTTCGGAACTGAAACTCAAACACGAAAATTTCAGGAGTCGGCCGACCGGCACTTGGGAACTGCTTCTGCTTCGGGCACCGTGCGGTAAGAAAGACTGAAGAAAATGGCATCAGCTGCTTCTTTTATACCCCTGACGACCTGACATCAGGGAGGGGGGTGACAGCAACCGACGCAGGACCCAAGACTTTGGAATTCAGGCCGGCTGAGGGCAACCGCCAGCAGGATTACCCAAATGTAATGACTGCAACAGTGAAACACGAAGAACATCTGCAATCATAGGACTGCATACATGTTTGCTAACCTCACAAGACCCAAATATAGTGAAAGTTGTAAAACATGAGAAGAATAAGTCTAAACATGACTTCCCTGCTTAGTTTAGAATATTGGTGTCAAATTAGAATGGAAATCAAAGCAAAAGTAGACAAAGATCAGGCAGCAATGTGTGAAAAAAACAAAAGAAAGAATATAAAGTGACGGATCAGATGAGAAGGCAAGAAATGTGGAAAATCCATAAATATAGTTGCAAGTACAGAAAACTCTTGGAAAAACCTCACGTTGATCAGGACTGAATGTATGAATGGTTTAGGAGAGGTGAATTTAAACCAAAAGATGAAAGGCTAATATTGGCAGCCCAAGACAGTGGACTACATGCACATTGGTTTACAAAGTCCATTGAACATGTGGGAGAAACAGACAGATTTGTGTTTTGTAAAACAGAACTGGAAACAGTTGCACATCTTATTACTGGTTGTGATATACTAGTGGCAGAAGGACTGTATACTGAAAGGCATAATAATGTGGTAAGACTGTTGCATTGGGGATTGTGCAAACATTATAATACTGAAGTAGCTGAAAAACATTGGAAACATGAGCCACAAATCATTATAGAAAATGATAAAGTTTACATCACATGGGATTACCCATTACCAAAAGTTTAAAAAATAGATGTGAAAAAAAACAGATATAGTAGTCCATGAAAAGAAGACAAAAGTAGCATTGGTTATTGAAATTGATAAACCCAGTGACTACAGTGTCTTACATTTAGAGGGACATAAAGTTATAAAATACCAGGATTTGCAGGCATAAATGAGGGCAGTGTGGAAGAAGGTATCCAGACAGTTCCAATAGCAGTAGGAGCAATGGGTCTTACAAAAAAGAATTTACAGTTGTACTTAGATATGTTACCAATATATTTAACTCCATGCCACAGTGGTACGGCCGTAGCATTGTTACCTCACAGCAAGAAGTTCTCCCGTTCGATTCTCAGCTTGGCTTGGGAGTGCCTTCTGTGTGGAGTCTGCATGTCCTCCCCACAGTTGGGTAGCGTTCGAAAGACATGCATGCGTAAATGGGTGTGCCTTCATTGAAGGTTGGGCGTCAAGCTGGCACCTCGGCGTTTCATAAAAATCTACTGCCAATCATTAGCAGATCGGAGTTCTGCTGTGGCAACCCCTTACCAGGAAAAAGCCGAAAGACAAACAAACATGAATTGCAGGAGTCATTACTGGGCACATTGTGGTGCTGTGAGGAGCACGTTTGGCTAACAGCAAAGATTCAAATGATACTAATTTCATGAAATGTCCATTTCCTTCATGGTGTTAGAAACCCAAAAGACTTAGAGAAATTAAAAAAAAATGACATACATGGCTTGTCTAAACTGTGCCCATGTGACTCCAAGGATGATTTGGAGCTGTGTATTCTAACACCTCTTCCTTTTCACTGTTGTTATGAAATCTACTGCAGAATGTTCTGTATCAGCTGGCAGTCCTGGCCAAGACATTCCATGTTTGCTTTCCTTTGCACTTTACTATTCACATGTGCTTTGTGAATTTCTTTCCTGACTGATGACATTTTCTCAGGTTATCCTCTCACTATAACATCTTTCAGTAGCTGCAGTTCTGAGTCAGCATCAGCACATCTCTGAAATTATTTTTACTCTTTCATCTGTAGTTTTTTATGCTTCTTCAATAGATATATCATTCTCAGTCTGTTTACTTTGGATACCTTCTTGCTTGGTTTGTATATCCCTTTCAGATTATATTTCAGTAGGTTAAATAACATCCCCTGCATCTGACAAATGCCTTGTATGAGGATGTTTTAAATATGCTTTGCAAGGGTTGATGATCTCTTTCTACCTGGTTTTCATTATCGTGGACATAATCATGGAATTTCTGTCATTTTTACATTATTAATAAGAGCTCCTTTCCGATTTGAGTAAGTCTCTGTGCATTTGTAAATGCTCCTGACTCATAAAGATCATAGTTCTTAACCATTCTTATGGACATCTACATTCAACGCAACTGGCTTATTCACATAATAGTACTTTAATGTTGGTGCTTTTGTAATTAGTTTATTACAAACTCCAGAACTCTTAACCTCTTCACAGTATAATACCTAGCTTTTGCTTTTTCTAGAGGTCAGCTATATCAGACATATTAGGTAGAAACTGTAAGATACTGCATCATCTTTAGAAGTTAATGCCTGTTTGTATTTTGTTTTTGGATTTCTGAAACTGCTCCATATTTTCTCAGATTCCTGTTCATCTGACATTAAAATGTGACCCACATATTTCATACTTGCCCATCTAATTTTACACTTGCTACAATTTAGCTTATAATTATGTTGTCTTAATATAGTACACATAATAATGTATCAAGTGTGCAGGATTTAGAGCTTGTCTCATCTAGGTTTGTTTGCCAGAAACTTAGTTTTGCAATTAGTACTGAGAAAAAAAATGAGCATCTAATATTTTTGAGACCACCACTTCAAAAGTAGACAATGGTAATGGCCCCTACTTTATGCATCTCCTGTGAATGAGTCAAAATGCAAATCTTGTCTTTCTTCACAGCAGTAACCTTGTCATTCATCCAGTCTGTAGGCTGTAGTTTTTATTACACTTAAGCTTTCTATTTACTCCAGTCTGTGTTTAACTTTGGAGTGCTACTAAAAATTTTAAGTATAATTTCTTTGCATTGCATCAGGTCAAATTTGTATGTGAACATCTCCTGGAAAGTTTCCTAACCTGTAAATAAATCAACAGTCACACATGATATCATTACTATGATGTTGTATATCATCTGTGATGTCTCTGTGACAGTATGATCGATTCTGAACATACACTTGCCCCCATTACTCCACTCTAAGCCTGCCTCTCTGCTCTTAATACTGACTGTGTACCTTAACTTAAAAAAAACAAACTTTGTTTTGCACTGCCACTACACAAAATAGTTTGAATACTCACCACTCATGCATGCATGTGCATAAACACACACACACCACACCAATAAATGTATCCCCTTACCTGAGCCTTTCTCCAACTGTAACTAACACATAGTTGCACATACGTAAACTAAATCTAACCTCTTACCTGAACCCAGCACTAACCCTAACTCACACACACACTCTTGCACATATACTAAATCCCCTACCCAACCCCTACTATAAGCCTAGCACACACACACAAACTCCCAACACTACCCAAAGGCTACTTACCTTTGTTGATCAAACTGATAGTTGCTCAATTAAACATTCACACAAACATCATTACAGTTCACTTTGTTGACCAAATAAGAATTGACCAAGTGAATTGTAACTATATACTATAATTTCAGAAGGAACCAGCTGAGTTTAATGTCTTAGGAGGCATTTGCTGGAATAAGTCCAAAAACAAAATAAAAGCCAGGATTCCCAGACTTTTTTTAGCTGCTAATAATGATTTTTTTAAATGACTTTCAGCATCCCTACATCTTGTTGTCCAAAAGAAAAACAATTTTTTTTAATACTTTGAATAAATCACGAACAAACCACCGTGGACATCCAAAAACTCTTGAAATCCTTTATTAAAATGAACCCTCAATAAAAATCTTTTTCCTTGTGGAAAATATATAAAAACACAAAAGCTGCACCATTCAGGAAGGATAAGCGCTTTCAGGATTTCCGTTCCTCAGATCCTGTTACAACTGAAAAAAATGTTCCATTTAAGGAAGGCTTAACCATCAAGAAGTTCACACAAACTGACACCTCCAGTGTGAGCCAGAGGTAAAACATCCTATCAGGACCTGATGATAAAATTACATCCTCCCTAAAATCTGAGGAAGGGAAATCTCGAAAGCACTTATCCATCCTGAATGGTGCACCTTTTGTGTTTTTATATATTTTTCCACAAGGAAAATGATTTTTATCGAGGGTTCATTTTAATAAAGGATTTTAAAAGTTTTTGGATGTCCATGGTGGTTCGTTAGTGATTTATTCACAGTACTGCTTTTTCTAATAAAGGATTTCAAACATTTTTGGATGTCCATGGTGGTTCGTGCTTTTTTTTTCACGGAACACCTTCAGCTGCCAGCAGGATTGTTTTGGACTGATTTTTTTAAATATGGGCTGTCATAGACAGGGTATCTTTTGTTTTCATATCACTAAAGTATTACTTATGGCTCTTCCTTATCCCAAAGAGAGAGGTAATAAGACTTGGAGGTCTATTTTAGACTTAACTCATCTGAACAAGCACCTAAAAATTAGGAAGTACAAAATGGTGAACCTTCAGTTAGTTTGTCATTTGTTTCAGTCTGGATCTGTAGGATCTCTATTTAACCTCACATATGATTTCTCCAAGTCAGGGAAGACCATTTTCATTCTAAACATGTAACTAACGGTCTGATAACTGACTCCAGGGTGTTCTCCAATTTTCTAGACTCTCACCTCATCCGGCTACATTACTCTAGCGATCACTTCCATCCCCCATGAGCTGAATTTCAGTGCTTGTAAGGAAAAAAGAAAGAAAGAAAGAAAGACAGCTGAACCCTTCCCCGATCCACTGCACTGCATACCCAACTAGATCCAGTGAACATGTGCTGCTCAGTTGTCTCTTGTTATGGGAATTACCTCACACAACTGTGCTTTCCTTCTCTCGTTCACTCACTGTTTCCTGCATAGGTAGAACAAGCAACAATTTTCTTACAGCCCTTTTAGGCAATGTCAAAATAACAAAACTACCAAAACAGCAAAAAAAAAAAAAAGTAACCTTGAGGTGGTACTGATCAATGCTTGCAGCCTAAACAAGAAACTCCACACCTTCTCACTCTGGAGAATGTAGACATCTGTACTGTCATTGAGACTTGGTTTAAAGCTGTAGAAAGTACTCTGACAGTGGAAGACTACAGTAATTTCCACATATTTAGACCAACAGCAGCACACACAGGGGCTACAGGGGGAGGGGTCTTGATTTACATTAGCAACAAACATACGTCCAGGTTGGTTAACCAGGATGATGCCCTGGAGTTCATCCATGTCCATGTCTCCATAGACAAGGTTCCTTAACTTGTCCTGGCAAGCTACAGCTCACCCTCTATGATCCACGAAGATCACAATTCTTATCTAGACCTACTAGAGGTGCTCACCATCCAACCAAACACCCTACTCATTGGAGATTATAAATGCTCCTCTATAGAACGGGAAACATACACTGCCTCTAACTCACACGCAAAATGTTTCCTGGACTTTATCAACACAAGCAACCTGGATTAGATAGTGCACACTCCAAACAGAGAATCAAACATATTGGACCTACTGCTCACCAACATGGGAGAGCAGTGCACCCCCTAGGTCATGTCCTCATTGGTGTGGTCAGACCACAAAGCTGTCTCCTTTAAACTAAAAGTCAACCCAGAAAACCCAACTAAACTCATAAGAGTTAGGAACTATTCTAAAGCAAACTACATCCTATGAAGTGACAGTTTGTCTAAATTCATGACTTCTCCAAACTCTGAGAAACAGATACCTATGCAGAATTATTTACAGAAAACCAGTACAAATGTAAACGGCTGCATTGAGGCTACCATACCTATCAAAAGTAAGCCCAGACCTAACACCAAAAACAAATCCCACTACCTTAACAGGGTATATAACAAAAGAAAAAAGTCATGGCCAAAATCAGAAACAGAAATTCTCATAGAGACAAGATCTCTCTGATTTAACCAAAAAGAAACTAAGAGGGCTAATAATGTCCAGCAAGGCCAATTACAAGGTCAGGATATCCTGTCAAGTTAAGGACAATCTGCTATGTCAGGAACCTTAAAGGTAACACTCTGCAGTGTGCAGAACAGGTTGTAAATGGCACAACCTTCATTGACCAGGGTGACATTGCAAATCTACTGGCTGACAAATTTAGCTCTAACATTACCCTCCTCTCCTCCCTACTACCCAATGTGAAATCCTTACTATCATCACTCCATCTCCAATTATCAACAGGAAGCAGGTCCCGCTGGTGCTTGCTAATGCAAAAACACAGCCTCAGTGGGGCCCAGAAATATCGTCAGTTGCCTCACCCCTAAATAGCCTAAAACAAGGCCTAGCAGGATCATTTGAAGCACTCTTGAACTACAGCCTCAAAGCAGGTTATAGGCCAGGTGAATGGAGGGCTGGAATGGTCATCCCTCTTCATAGGGGTGGACCATCAACCGATCCAGGAAACTATAGAGATATCAGTCTGACAAGTGTGATGTGCAAAGCCATTGAACAAATTATCATGGAAATGACCATTGCAATATTTCTTGCATCTTTAAACTTAAAAGTTTCTTGAGGTGATTAAATAACTTTATGTACATTTTTTATTACTTTTACATGCATATGTTATTTTAAAGAGTATATTGGTAAATTGTGTTCAAATTGTACTTTTAGTATTTTTTATGTTGCAGTAAAACTGGTATGAGATATGATTGGCAATGATTTAGCACACTTGGCACTTTTACTTTCTATGTCTGAGTGGTTATTTGTTATTTCTTCATTAAGATTTTTTTTATTATTTAGATTTTTATTTTTAACAAGTAATATTTGTGGCAAATACAATATATTTTTTCTTGCTTTCTGGTATTTCCCTTTAAGGAAACCCAGAAGTGACGTTTCTTTGTGACCTCACTTCTTTTTAAACTTTAAAATTTTGGCGCTGTATGTATGTTTTTTACTCTGAAGAAGCTACTGTGTTTCAGTAGCGAAAATGCTGTAGTACTTTTTATTAAACCTGCGTTAAGTGGACAGAAGAGTGGATTACTTTTCCTTTTTGACTCCTGTGAGTTTGGCCCGCCTGTCATTTGGACTTTGCATTTGTTTGTCTATTTACTGTGTTTCAAAAATCATGGAAATGACCGACAAGGACATTCGTAACCTACAGATACATGAACCATCTCAGTCTGGCTTTGTTAAGGGAAGGTCTTACCTACTCAACCTGGTTGACTTCTTTGAGAGGGTCACCAAGGCTATGGATGAGGGGGAAATGGTGCATACCATCTACCTAACCTAGCCAAGGCATTCAGTACAATACCCCACTCAAGTATTGTCATAACTCACTGGATTGTTGGCTGGCTCACAGATAGGACCCAAGACGTCAGGTTCAGTAAGACTACCTTCAATAGGAGACTGATCACCTGCCTGCCTCTTCTTGTTTGTTGTAAACTATAACATCACAATAATCAATACATTATAATCTAATCATTTTAAAGTATAATGAATGGGCTCTGTATTGGGCCTGTTTCTCTTAGGTACCTACTTCTCGGAAATAGCTGATGTCAAAAGCCTCCAGCTCACCAAGTTTGCAGACGACTGTATATTACGAGGTTTCATAGATTTCTTCTCATGAAAGAAGCATTCTACAAGAGAGTCTAACATGAACAAATGTCTGGTACAAAAGCCACAGATTAAAACTCAATGCAAAGAAATGCATTACAGTGCCCTTTGGGAAATCATCCAACCAAGCTAATTATTCCATCGATAAAACACCCCTGAGAGCTGACCCGATAGTTAGGGATCCTGGAAAATATGTAGACAATAATTTGGCCTTTGACCAACATGTAGCCAGGACAGTAAGAAAATCATTCTATGTCACCCAGCTCATAAGCAAGGGTACGGCATCCAGGTCCAGGGAAGTTATAGTACCACTCTACTCATCCCTTATCACACCCATCATTGACATGTACCTAACCAGGCACTTGCAATAGCTGGAACACCCTTAAAGGTTCCTCACCAGGAAAATCCAGGGTATGAATACCAAGTCCTTCAGAGAATGCCTTAAGGCCTGTCTCTGTACTCAGTCTCCTACATGTTACTGAGAGGTGATCTATACCTGGCATACAAAGTGATTGCCAGCTCTGCACCAGAAACACTAGATCTAAGGACCTGAACTTTCTCTGCAACATAAATAGAACCTGCTGGACAGACTGAGGTGTCTCAATGGATCCCTGTACTATGGCATTAGCTTCCCATTTACATGAAGCAGAGTTCATTCTTGACTCTGTTCAAAAGAAACCTTGATCACTGGATGGGAAATCGCAAATTCAGCCTTAGTCATGCCCCCATGTCTGTGATGGACAGAGGCTGACAGTAAGTAAATCAATCCCCAAATAACACACTCCCCACATAACCCCTAGCTACTTCTTTACTAATATACCCCACCATATAGGCATCCAAGGAACTTAGGGACAAAATTGGGTTGGGTTGCACAGCTAGGTTTCTGAAGACCCTGGTGGCATAGCTTTCTGTGTATAAACTTGTTAACAGAGGAGCTCCCTCTTGTGGTCTCCTGCTGTAATTGTAGAATACTTGGCTTGAAAAGCTTAATGGCTGTTTTAACCAGGGCTGTTTGCCAGCTTGGCATCCACCTGTTAGTATAAACTAATGTTTATTAATGATTTTAATTACATTTCCAGCATTTAAAAAAAATAAATAAATAAATATATATATATATATATATATATATATATATATATATATATATATATATAGGTTGATTAGACAATCTCAAAATACTGAAATGTTGAATTTCAGTATTTTGAGACTGAATAGTGGAAAGTGCAGTTACGCGAAACTGCACTTTGTCGTGGTGTCGCTTTCGTGATGTGCGGTACAGTTTGTGGATTAAACTAGAGATTCAGATAAGTGGTGTTTATATAAGGGTATTGGGTAGGGATTTTAGTATGTGTGAGTGTGTGTAGTGGTGTTTTTTGTGTGTTTTGTGTGTTTAGTGTGACCTCAGAGTTAGTATATATAAGTAGGGGGGGTGTGGGGGTGCAGGGGGGCTTGCCCCCATCTTATAGGTAGGGTAGGTGTGTTTGTGTGTTATTTTGTGCTTGTGTGTGTTGTTTTGTTTGTTGTAGTGTAGTTAGGTAGGTGTATGTGTGTTTGTTTGCATGTGTGTGTGTGTGGTCGCCATTGTGGTTTTCGGGTATGTGGGATTTCGACTATTCAGTCTCATATATATATATATATATATATATATATATATATATATATATACCGATGAGAACCCGAGGAGTTAGGGTTAGGGTGCAGGTAGAATTATTAATAATGTGATAGTGAGGTGTGGGTTGGGGGTGGGGTTGGGTGAAGTGGGTTTTAGGGTTGGGGTGCAGGTGTGTGTGTGTGCGATAGTGAGGGACTGTGGGTTTAGGGTTAAGTGAGTTAGGTTAGGTGGGGTGAGAGTGGAAAAGGGTTAGTGGGTGGGTAAGGAGGGTGGGGGAGTGGTGCAGGTAGTGTGGGTAGTGTTTACCTTAGGTTAGGGTTAGGGTTTGTGTTAGATAGTATATGTGCAGTGCGTGTTGTGTTTGTTGTGTGCAGTGCTGCTGCTGTGGTTTTGTTGTTCGTTGTTGTTTTTTGTTGTTGTCGGTTTGGTGTGGGTCGTTATAGTGTGTCGGTGTAAAGCGATTTTTGAGGTAGGGTGAGGTAAGGTAGGGGTTTTAGGTGGGTTGCAAGTGTGGGTGTGTATAGAGGTAGGGTTGAGGGTGGGGTGGGGGGTTGAGGGTGGGTTAGTGAGTGGGTAGAGGTAAGTGTAGGTTTGGGAGTGTAGGAGGTGGGTTAGAGTTGTAAGTGGGGGATAGCATGATATATATGTGTAGTACTGTGTTGTTTACGTGTAGTGTGTTGCTGTAATGGTTTTCGTGTTTCGCTGCGTGGTTTAGTTTTTGTTATCGGTCCTTTGGTGTCGGTTATTTGTGTAAAGTAGCTAGCGATTTCGAGGTTTTAAAGGTGATCCATATATATATATATATATTTACATATGCACATATGTATATATACTACTGAAAACTTCCAAACTGTTAAAAACAAAAACAAAAAAAAAAAATGAATAGACGTTGAGCCAGAACTGTTATTTGCTGAGCGCTTTTGTTCACTTTATTGATAACAATCGAAGTTCATCAGAGCAAAATGTAATGTTTCTGCAGTACTGTATGATAAAGCGAACGAAAGCGCTCAGCAAATAACAGTTCTGGCTCAGCATCTATTCATTGTTTTTTTTTTACACAGAATGAACGAGTAACTCTAAGTAACTGGGAAAAGTCTGTTCCTCCAGAAGGAAAGCGACAGACTCTGATTATATGTAGTGTAACGTACAACACAGAATGAACGAGTAACTCTAAGTAAAGTCTGTTACTCCAGATGGAAAGCGATAGACTCCGATTATATGTAGTGTAACGTACAACACAGAACGAACGAGTAACTCTAAGTAAAGTCTGTTACTCCAGAAGGAAAGCGATAGACTCCGATTATATGTAGTGTAACGTACAACACAGAATGAACAAGTAACTCTTAAGTAATTGGGAAAAGTCTGTTACTCCAGAAGGAAAGTGATAGACTCCGATTATATGTAGTGTAACGCACAACACAGAATGAACGAGTAACTCTAAGTAATTGGGAAAAGTCTGTTACTCCAGAAGGAAAGCGATAGACTCCGATTATATGTAGTGTAACGTACAACACAGAATGAACGAGTAACTCTGAGTAAAGTCTGTTCCTCCAGAAGGAAAGCGATAGACTCCGATTATATGTAGTGTAACGTACAACACAGAACAAATGAGTAACCCTAAGTAAAGTCTGTTACTCCAGATGGAAAGCGATAAACTCCGATTATATGTAGTGTAACGTACAACACAGAATGAATGAGTAACTCTAAGTAAAGTCTGTTAATCCAGAAGGAAAGCGATATACTCCGATTATATGTAGTGTAATGTACAACACAGAACGAACGAGTAACTCTAAGTAAAGTCTGTTACTCCAGAAGGAAAGCGATAGACTCCGATTATATGTAGTGTAACGTACAACACAGAATGAATGAGTAACTCTTAAGTAATTGGGAAAAGTCTGTTCCTCCAAAAGGAAAGTGATAGACTCCGATTATATGTAGTGTAACGTACAACACAGAATGAACGAGTAACTCTAAGTAAAGTCTGTTACTCCAGAAGGAAAGCGATAGACTCCGATTATATGTAGTGTAACGTACAACACAGAATGAACGAGTAACTCTAAGTAAAGTCTGTTACTCCAGAAGGAAAGCGATAGACTCCGATTATATGTAGTGTAACGTACAACACAGAACGAATGAGTAACTCTAAGTAATTGGGAAAAGTCTGTTACTCCAGAAGGAAAGCGATAGACTCCAATTATATGTAGTGTAACGTACAGCACAGAACGAATGAGTAACTCTAAGTAAAGTCTGTTACTCCAGATGCAAAGCGATAGACTCCGATTACATGTAGTGTAACGTACAACACAGAACAAACGAGTAACTCTAAGTAAAGTCTGTTACTCCAGAAGGAAAGCGATAGACTCCGATTATATGTAGTGTAACGTACAACACAGAATAAAAGAGTAAATCTAAGTAATTGGGAAAAGTCTGTTCCTCCAGAAGGAAAGCGATAGACTCCGATTATATGTAGTGTAACGTACAACACAGAATGAACGAGTAACTCTAAGTAAAGTCTGTTCCTCCAGGAGGAAAGCGATAGACTCCGATAATGAGCACTGGACAATGAGAAGTAATCAGTGACAGTGTGAGGTGTCTTAAACTCATTTCAGATTGAAGAAGTGGACAAGTGACATTAAAGCCTTGTAGGGAGGGTAGCTCAATGGCTAAGGTGTTTGCCTTACAAACACAATGTGCAGGGTTTGAGTCTCACAAGGGATAATTGGCTAGGCTTAAAATGGCTTGCAAGTGCAGTTAGCTTAGTACTAAACTATGAACTATGAACCTATGACACATACTCATAAAACAGGTACAAACATATTAAACACCCCCTCCATTTGTGAATCCCTCCATCCACTAAGGGAAAATTCTAACTTAAAAGACTTGAAAATCCACCTTGTATTTCTAGATGGAAACTTGTACAGTGGCTAAGCTCATCTGAGTTGGGAATGGGCTTCCTGATCTAATGGACTTCGCAGAAGAATGATTTTGTTCATAAAATGTACCAAAACCTTCTATTCCCCTTTATGTTAAGACTTCTTCTTCAAAACTGTATATTTTTTTCAAAAACAAATCTTTGGTAAGGAAGAAAATATTTTGAAAAGTTTACACTTTGTATATGCATTCTTATTTCAAAGAATTCACAGCCTGTATTACAGAGAAAAATAATAATAAATGCTCTGGTTTCAGCAAAAGCCAGGTAGGACTGTGCAGACTCACTTACTGAGAAAATGACAATGAAACCTTGAAATGGTGCTGTAATGCTCAGTTGCTTATAAATGTGTTCTGGGATAGTTTTAGACTAGATCAGGCCTAGGACAAAAGTTGAGGAGGGACCTCCTTAAAAAACTATAACCAGGGTGGCACAAAGAAGAAAGGACTTCCAAAATGGGTGCACACTGAGTACCAGATTAATTTCAGCTCTCCCAGTTTGAAAACAGAAACTCAGAAAAGAGAGTCAGTGAATTTGTTTTTTTTTAGGTAAACTTCATTAAATGGCTAGTAAGTGCACTGCCTGGATGCCAGCAAAGAAGAACTTTAGAGAACCTGAAAGAAAATCAGTCACAAAAGGTGAGCAGAAAACACTGGCTGGGAAGAATCCTGCAGCTCATCAGCAAAAAGCAGTGCAAGCTCCAACTTTGGTGCAAGACATGACTTCCAGTAATCTAGATGGAAAAAATAAGAAAAATGTGCTCAGAGCTGATTAAAATAAATGAAACACTGAAGAAGTATATCAACTCAATTAACAAAAGGCTGGAAAAAATAGAAGCGTTAAACACATATTTAGATAAGTTGATAAAATGCAAAAATCAGAGGATGAAATGAAGAAAAGGCTGGATCTCTATGCAACTGCTCAAGAAGGAATGTTTCAAAAATTGTAGAAATACAGCACAGAGCATGTAGGGAAAATCTGAGATTTTCTGCTTTACTAAAGAAACTGGAAGTAACAGACTGTATTAATTTTATAAAAACACAAGTTAACTGCTATTCCACAGCAGGAGTTGTTAATTGAAAAGGCCCATCATGTGTATGCTCCAAGCCTGGCTATGAGAAAGCAGTCAAGACCTCTAATAGTAATGATGCAATCCTGTCAGCAGAAAGAGTTGATTCTGACAAAACTGTGGCAGAAGGACAAAGTACTAAAAGTTGGAGACAGTAAAATATTTGTGGAAATGACTGCTCATTGTACACCAGGCAGAAGAGCAGTTAATTTATTCCAGCAGTCAGGGAATGTCAAGAAGCAGGCATGAGATTCAAGCTACTTTATCCAGCTATATTCAGAATATTTTTCATAGAGGGTCAACGTCATTTTTTGATGTAAAAACATGCTAAGGAGGAAATAAATTTTGTCCAAAAAGTGAGCTATCAAAGAGAAGGGGATTCTGCTTCTTATTCTTCTGATAATAAAGCCCAGATAAAGACTATGCAAGTGGAACCTTTTCCAGTGTTCCAAATGAAAATGCTTGAGAGAGGAAAGAAAAACACGAGATGACTAGAAGAACCAAGAGTACAATGGAAATGAACCAGAGGCTGGAGCTGGGATATGGACAGCAACAGGAAGAAAATTAGCAACTCTGAAATTAATGTATAAATGTGGGATTACAAAACATCAATCCCACTTGTGAAATATGGTGGAACAAGAAAACCTGGAAATCTTGGACTTTTTTCTTTGTTAAACTTGTAGGGGACTCCAAAGCATATGCCCTACTTCATGTCATTAATGTCTGGAAGAAGTTTAAGGACAGGGAAAGAGGAAGGAAAGAAGGTGGTACCTGTAATTAAAACAGTTTTTGTTCTTAACAGTATTGTTTTATAAAACATATCATATACTGCAATTAATAAAGAAAAGCTTTTTTTCAGTTGAGTGCAATATAGATACTAAGGAGGCATTTTTTATTTCCTTCTTTATTCTTGTTCAGTTTTAAGAAATTTAGGCACTGTAATGTAAAAGAGAAGAAAGCCTGGACAAAACAGCATGATATAAGTAAAACTGACAATGCTTTTTCTTACTTTTACATAGGGGAAGGACTGGATTAAGATCCTTGGCTTGATCTAATAACAAGTTTTAAGGGGAAGCAAGTAAATAAAAGAAGACTGAAATGAAATGTTTTCCTTTAGCAAATAAATGTTCATAGTACAGCATAAGTTTATAGCTAAAGGCAACTGTGTATCTGGTTTTCATGTTTCTATGGAGACAAGCTGATAAGGGTAATAAAACAGAATACTTTTTTCTTTCAATGACTAGAATATAATTATTTCTGAAAACATTCAAGTTGTTTTCAACATCTGGGACAGGAATACAAATAAGACAAAAACAGACAGCTCTAAGGGGAAGTAGAAGCACATGCCATACCATATATTTTAGGATGATAACCTTCATTATATGTCAAGTCAAGCCTGACAGTGTAGCTGTCAACCTGGGACAATTTTTCCTATTAAGAGGGTTAGAATTCATTATTTGAAAACACACATAGTTTTATGTATTTGTATTAAGTTAATAGGGTATGGAGGTATTTTGCAGGTGCTTTTTTTGAGGGTTTTCATTAAAACAAAAAGTCTTGCAAGATGTGACATAAGTTCAAATGGATATGACAAGAAACAACTGTATAAAAGATCAAACTGCCAAATATAGTGCATGCATACAATATAAAAACTGAAAGTAGACATTTTGAAAAAAGCTGTTATACATAACCGATGGGAATAATAACTTCTTATCATAATGACAACACTTTCCATGTTATCTTCAAATGTGAGTGATCTCACAGATATGTAATACAAAAAATAAAGTGTAGTGAATTATATTAAAAAATGAAGAGTGCAAACAGCTATGCTATAGGAGACACATTTGGAAAGAACTGAGCATGTGATTTTGACAAAAGAAAGGCTTTTAGGGTGGTTATTCAGCAGAATACCTGGGACAAAGATAAAGGGAAGTACTTATAGTAATTGTTAGAGGAGTTCCAATAGTGATAGAACAGGAAAAGTGTTAATAGCGATGGATTTGTAGTAGTAAGGAGCTACTGGCAAGGAAGGAGGATTATACTGTATGTTCATAGGTTCGTAGATTAGTATTAGGCTAAGTGCCCTTGTGGGCCATTTTAAGCCTAGCCAATTATCCCATGTGAGAATCAAACCCTGCACCTTGTGCCTGTAAGGTAAACACCTTAACCATTATGCCAACCTCCCACCCCGTGTCTTTATATTCCACCTAAAGCTCCTATAATGTAGCTTACGATAATTCTGAGGGTGGGGGGATAATCAGCTTTCAGCTAGGAATATAACTTATAGGTGGAGATTGGAATTTGATTTGCAACAGTGAGGATGTATCTGGGGTTCTAGAAGGGAAATATACCAAAAGAAAGTAGATTTTTGAAGGCATTTATGAAAAAGTTTGGTATGAAAGATTTGAATTCAGTAGTAGGAGTTCACAGAGAATTTGCATATTATTCCCCAAGTTACAAAAACTGGGCTAGGCTAGACAGAACTTACATTTCACAGGAACTTGTGCATTTAATTAAAAGTTTTGATATACATCCAATAACTATTCCAGATCATGTGCCAGTAATAACTAAAATAAAAAATGCAGGGTGCAGTGGTTACCATTGTCACCTCACAACAAAAAGTTATCCGGTTCTATTCTTGGCTGGGGTACCTTCTGTGTGGAGTCTGCATGTCCTCTCTGCTTTTGCATGGGTTTCCTCCTACATTCCAAAGACATGTGTTTGTATAGTTTCTCCCTAGGCCTCTGCTGAAAATAGGCCTAGTTAGACTGTCTGGTCAACAAATATTAAATAAACAAATAAATAAATAAAATGAGACGCTGGCACCTTCCCACCAATCGGATGAAAAGAGAGGAATTTAAGTAATGGGTAGTGGAAATTATTTGGAAGTTATTAGGGATGATAGAAATTTCCTCAAAAAATATAGCTAGGGAGTGGGATAAAATTAAAGTAGAAATAAAAGAAAAAGAGATATGGTTAAGAAGTAAAAAAAATTATTTAGAGGGGCTGACAAGATTAAAGTATTACAGAATAAGGGGAATCTCATAGAAAAACAAGAAAAAGTGCAACTGCAGAGTGCTAAAGAGGAAAAAGGGAACACCTGAATAATATGCATGAGTTTAGAAAGGCTGCTGTTAAGCAACTGTTTTAATAATAACTTCAGAGCACAAAGTCTTTTAGCACAATGGCTCAGGCAACAGAAAGTTGAAAGGGTTGTTGCCTATAACAAGGAAAATAACTTGAACATTTTATGGAAATCTATATAAAGCAGAGAAATGTGGAAATCAAGCAAAAACACAGATGGAACTGTTTATGAAAGAATTATAAATTATATATGTTAAGGTTAGAGGTATATAAGGCACAATTACTAACAGGATAGTGAGAGGTAAGATAAAAACTCTGATGTATAACCAATCTACAGGAATGGCTTAAGGAATAGATGGTATTCCTGTGTTTGGAAGCTAGGAGGAAAGAAAGTGATAAAGATCTGGAAGTCTTTGTTTAACGGTATTTTATGAGGAGGAGAAGCACCAATATCCTGAAAGAAACCTGTGGTGGCTGCAAATATGTAATGATGGTAAAGGCCCATCAGGTCTGGCTTCATATAGGCCTATTTTGATTCTAAACCATGACTATAAAGCAGAGAAATATAGAAATCAAGAAAAGGTACAAATGGAAATGTTTATGGAAGAGTGAAATATACCAAGGATAGAGGTAGTCAATTACTGACAGTTAGAACAGGAGGAGACGCAATAAAAATGGGACATATAACCAATCTACAGGAAATAGATGACATTCCTGTGGAAGTTCGGAAACTAGGAGGGGAAAAGTGACAAAGATCTGGAAGGTTTTGTTTAACAGTATTTTATGAGGAGAAGTACCAACATCCTGGAAGAAAGCAGTGGTAGCTGTAATACCTAAAGTGGGTAACGATCCATCAGATCCAGCTTCATACAGGCCCATTTCTATACTAAACCATGGTTATAAAGTGTCCGTGTCTATAATGGCTAAAAGAATGGCAAAAGTGATTCCAAAATTGATAGATACGGATCAATGTAGTTTTCTGGAGGGGAGGCAAATATTTGACAACATTATTTAAGAAAATACCACTGTTGTTGTTTGGTCTTGATGCAGAGAAAGTGTTTGGTAGAGTAAGCAGGGACTTTATGAGCAGGGCAATAGAAGCATTTGCATTCCCTGATAAAATTATCAATTTGGTTAGGAGGATATATGAGGGATCAGATGTGAAAACTAAAGTGGGTGGGGTCCTCCCTGATGATTTCTGCTTGAGCAGAGGTATTAGGCAGGGGTGTCCTTATCCCCATTGTTATTTGCATTATATTTAGAACCATTGCCAAAAACAAGGGACTCAGAAATTCAAGGATATAATCAACATGGTAGCCAAGAAAAACTGGCTGTATTTGCAGATGATATTATTTTATACCTGACAAAAACCAGAAAAGGACTTTACAGTGTTGTGTTATGAGACAGTTTCAAATCTTTTTGGAATACAAAATTCATGAAGCTAAAACAAAGGCAATAACTGTAAATTATATACCTGCACATGAATTGGCTCAGCAATATTCATATTTATGGGAAGTATTTAGGAGTATGGATTAAAAATTATTCTGGTGTGGCAGCTAAGGGATATGTGGGAACAGACTAAACAAAAGATAATACAAGAAATGAAAAAATGTAAGTTCTCTCATATGGATATCAATAGTAAAATGCAAGCAGTTAAATGTTTTTGTCCCTTTAGTCTTATACACAGGTCAGGCATATTTTTATCAACCAAAGAAGAAGTTGTGGATAGCAATTAATAAAGAGTTGAAGGATTTTATCTGAGTGGGGCAGATGGCAAGACTCAAGTGGGATAAGCTGATTCTTCCAATTGAAAAAGGTGGATTGGGATTACCCGATTTGAAGGGGTATTTTAGAGCAACACACTTAAGGCTCCTGTAGACAGCACAATCAGAAAACCATAATTCAAAGTGGAAAGAGATGATGATGAAACAGGGGGGAAGCAAGTGACTGGGATTTTGGATGCAGACATTTAAGCAGAATAACAATAATTATAAAGAATATTATATTCATAAAGTAGCAGAAAATTTTCTAAGAACTAAGCCAACATGAGAATGGAGAAAGGAGATTCTGCAGATAGGGATGAGTGCAGTTAGGGATACAGACAATGGACAAGAGGGGAAACGAACAACAGCAACCACTAAGCGAAAAAACAGCAAAATACAACCCAAGGGTGATCCACAAGTTTATTTGTAACAAACTCTCTTCCTCTGACATCTCGGCCATAGCCCTCAAGGAGTAAAGAACCATAGGAGCACACACATTTTATATACTAACAAACAACAATTGGATAATTGATTCATTATCCACTTAAAAGATTTTTTTATCAAACTAATACAATAAAACAATAAAATAATTAAATTAATACCCTCCAATTCATTTCTTCATTTAGCCCATGCGGGTATAAAGTGCCAAACTTTGAAATATAAATAGCCTCTTTAAACAATAATTGTTTTTTAAGACTTGTGTATTTCGGCTTTTCCCGGTTAGGGGTTGCCACAGTGGAACTCCGGTCCACTAATGATTGACAGTAGATTTTTATGTGGCGAGTTGCTGGCCCTGACGCACAACCTTCAACGAAGGTATGCCCATTCACGCATGTCTCCACACAGAAGACGCTCCAGCTGAGAATCGAACAGGACAACGTCTTACTGTGAGGTTACAATGCTACCGCAGCACCACCACCACAACATCAAAATGAAAGACATTCACTTTTTCCAGCACTGTACCTTTTAACCCCTCATTACTACCTTGATGAAATTTTTTAAAAATGCATGGCCACAGAACTTTCCTCTTTATTATTAACAATGTCTCTAGCATGTTCCATTAATCTAACTTTAATGGACAAGAGGGGGCTTGAATTTATTGGAGAAAAATGGCAAAGGAAACTAGGTATTAGGGGCAATTAAGAGAGGGAAAGGTAAAAGAATGGGAAGATGCCAAGACTTTCTTTCGACTGCAGGTTAGAGATTACCATTCCTATCAATAACTGATATCAGGGTATAAGGAAAGTGAAAGAAATAGGGGGTCCTAAACAAAAGACCAGCACTGGTAGAGTTTTTAGCAGAATCTAGAACAGAAGCTGCCATTAAGAAAGGAATAATTAGTAGAGCATATAAAGTATTGCATGATACTATAAGAATCAATCAGAGGAGGTTAGAAAGGTACTGGAAGAGAGACTGGAAAAGCAATTCTCAAAGAAACAATGGGGGAGATACATGTATGTCTTCCAAATATACAACAAAGTCTAGAAAATTTAGGATCTTTGCTTGGAAGTGTTTGCATAGGTATTTTTATATCCCAAGTTGACTCCAAAGAATGTTTCCTCAGGTAGACAGCAAATGTTTGAGGTGTGATGGGAAGAAAGAGGTAACTGGGAACATATTTTCTGGGAATGTAATGAGTTGGCAGACTTTAAATATTCCCTACAGACTGCTCTGTCAAATATACTGAGTGAGCAAATTGGTGTAACTAAGAAAATTATTTTTTGAGCTATGATACAGAATCAGAATTGCCTAAACATAGTAAGGCCTTGCTGAGACTAATTTTGGTGACTGCCAAAAAGGAATTACTAGAAAATGGAAATCATAGTCTAAACCAACCATACTAGAAGTAGCGAATATAGTAACAGGGATAAAACAACCGGAACTGGGATCTTAAAGGATAGGAGCAAATTACATAAGAAAAATGGGAATTATGGGAACAATACATGCAGAGGAGGAACGAGGCTTAAAAGAAGGTAGGATTTGAAAGAGCTATATAATGTTTGACAGACAATGACTGGATAGATTATAAGTGATGTATAATGCTTGCAAATACAGTTGTGTCAATGTGGTTTGTAATGTATAATGTTTGCAACTGTTAATTATGTTGGTATGGTTTATTTTCATTCATATACATGTAAGACTGCCTATGTCATACATGATAATTTAATAAAGATGTTTCTTGTTTAAAAAATAAAACTGAAATGGGATCTTTAGAAAAGGACAAGAGTAAATTACATTAAAAATTGTGGGAACAATACATGCAGAATAATGTTTTGGAGGAGGAGTCAGATTTAAGGGAGTGCAGGAGTTGAATGAGCTATGTAATATTTGATGGATAATGACTGCATAGAAGATTATATGTGATGCATAATGCCAATGTCAATATGGTTTGTTTTCATTTATATAAATATATCATTGCTTAAGTCATGTGATAATTCAATAAAGATGTTTCTTGTTTATATAAAAAAGGCGGCCCAGAGAAGCTCCGATAGTCTGGATATCTTTGATGCGTTTTATGTTTTATTTTGAAAGATAATTACTTGTTAACTGATTTTTGGAGAATCTAATAGGATTAACAGTCACAATTCTTGCAGCAGGATTAGAAAAGTTACTGTCACTCCAACATTGTAGTATTAAAGGACTCACTTACTTGCAGCTGCTAAGCAGTGATGGATTATAATAGGGGTGAAATGGGTGGCTGCCCAGGGCCCACAGCTTTAGGCCAAATAACAATATGCCTATAGCTCAACACTGCAGAATAAAAAATAAAAACCTCTTTTCCAGGGTCTGATGTCTTTTTCATTCAGTACAGCATCAAACACTTGTACTTTACTATAAAATTAAGTGCTTTCATCCTGGGACCTGGACTTCTTTAGAATAAAATACATTAACCACGATTAGCCTTATATACTTGCTCAACATCAGTTAAAGCCATTTATTGACTTGTTATTTCAGTGTCAGTTATATGGAAAAAACATTTTTTCAATTTACATTTATATCACAATATTGATTTTTTCTTATTCTTTCCTTTTCTTTGTACTAAGGTTAGCAGATGTAATTGTTGAGTTATTGTTCAGCCGATGGCTTTAATTACTATTTTGTTCCTGGGTTTGTCATTTATTAGTTTTAGTCCATGGTGATTTCTGATTCACTGCAGGAGATTCCACCTCACATTACAGCCAATAATAGCATACAGGAGGTAGTAGTGGTAAGTCTGACAATAGTGTGCTGATTTACAATGCACAGGAATGGGATATGCATCCCCTGCCCCACAATGCAGACAGTAATAGTATACAGGACGTAGTAGTGGTACGTCTGACAATAGTGTGCTGAATTACAATGCACAGGAATGGGATATGCATCCCCTGCCCCACAATGCAGACAGTAATAGTATACAGGACGTAGTAGTGGTACGTCTGACAATATTGTGCTGATTTACAATGCACAGGAATGGGATATGCATCCCCTGCCTCACAATGCAGACAATAATAGTATACAGGACGTAGTAGTGGTACGTCTGACAATAGTGTGCTGATTTACAATGCACAGGAATGGGTTATGCATCCCCTGCCCCACAATGCAGACAATAATAGTATACAGGAGGTAGTAGTGCTATATCTGATAGTAGTGTGCTGATTTACTTTGTACAGGAATGGGGTATGAGCCCCCTGCCCCACAATGCAGTAAATCAGCAAGCACACGCACTACTTGAATGAAACTGTGCTTCACATTAAGTATGGAAAGCATTTAATTATAATTACTGTTGCTGGAAATTACAATTTTTTTTCAGAGCTTATGTAGTAAGGTGTGTGTGTGTGTGTGTGTGTGTGTGTGTGTGTGTGTGTGTGTGTGTGTGTGTGTGTGTGTGTGTGTGTGTGTGCATGTGCATGTGTGTGTGTGTGTGTGTGTGTGTGTGTGTGTGTGTGTGTGTGTGTGTGTGAGTGCGCACGCATGTGTGTCTATGTTTCTGTGTGTGCATGTGTATGTGTGTATGTGTTTGTTTGTGTATGTCTGTAGGGGTACTACCTGCTATCTGTGGATGAAAGTACCATATTTGCTTATTATCATCTGGCCATTTTTTAACAGTCCATAAACTGGCTATTTAGGACTAGTGTGTGTGTGTGTGTGTGTGTGTGTGTGTGTGTGTGTGTGTGTGTGTGTGTGTGTGTGTGTGTGTGTGTGTGTATGAATTAAGTTGGAATACTTTGGTTACTTTGTGTTTGTGTGAAACATAATTGAAATATGTGACTTTGGTCATTTTTATTCTTATTAATTTTTGACGCAGACATCTGAAAAGGACGCAGTCAACAATGAAGCTATAATTACTGGGTTTGGGGAATGTCTGTGGATAAAAGAAATGACTGACCCTGCTAAATTCATAAACTTAAAAGGTCATTGTTCTGTTTTTGCAGGAGTAGCCTGCATTTCTATAAAGGAAACTGGAGTACATTACTGTGGATGTTTTTATCGGCTTTCAAAAGACTCTAGATCCCTTATGCTTCAAAGAGACAAAGAATGGAAAACCTGGATCAAATCTAAGCAATTACCCCTGCTCCAAAACTTACCCCTGCTCCAAAACTACAGACATCTGAGAAATCTAACTAAAAAACAAATCAACCTAGATAAAAAGTTCTTCAATTCTGATCAATTAAACAGCAAATCAAACCCAGATAAATTCTGGTCAGCCATAAACAATATTCTCTCTCCCGGTCGCCCCTCAAACCCCTCTCCTTACCCCATTACAACAGCCACACTACTGAAAACTCACTTTATCAATACTACACAAACTCTCTTACCATCTAGTAGCAACATTACTCCTCCACTAAACCCCCTCAACCTACCTAACAATTCTTTCTCCATACAACCTGTCTCTACCTCATATATCAGAGCTATTCTACTAAAGCTAAAACCCTGTTCCCCCTCAACAGACAACTTACCCCCTGTTTTCCTAAAATTAGCTGCTGATTCTATAGCATTCCCAGTATCTATTCTAATCAACAGATATATCCAGGAATCCACAGTGCCTACACTGTGGAAATCGTCCTATACCATTCCCCTACATAAAGGCAGAAACTCCACAGACCCATCCAATTACAGTCTTATTGCCATCTTATCCCCCCTCTCCAAAATTCTTGAAAAAAGCATGCATGCTCAACTTTTCAAACACCTAATTCAACATAATCTTCTCACCCCCAGCAAACACGGTTTTCGTCCCAGACACAGCACAACTACTGCCCTCCTATCTTTTACCCACACTATTGCTGAGGCCCTTGACAACAATAAACTCATCTCTTGTCTGCTCTTAGACCTATCTAAAGCATTTGACACAATCTCCAATCCTCTTCTTCTATCCAAACTCACCAACCTCAACCTATCATCCTCCAGCATTACCTGGTTCTCAAGCTATTTGTCTGGCAGAAAACAATCTGTCAAATGGCTCTCCTCTTCTTCTCCCTTCTTACCCATTCCAACAGGGGTTCCTCAGGGCTCCATACTGGGTCCCCTCCTGTTCAATATCTTCACCAATGACCTCCATACATCTTGTAAACTATCCTCCCTCATTCAATATGCTGATGATTCTACTCTCATCTCTATCTCTGACATCACAGAACTTCATTCCCTTACTCAGCAAACCTTCCTATCTACTGAACAATGGCTAACAGATAACCTACTTATCCATAACCCCAAAAACACAAACCTCTTATTATTCTTCCCTCACTAACTGTCCCGCCTCAAAAAAATCCTTCCCAATCAGTTCCTCAAATAATACTCTTATAAAATCAGATGCTCACTCTAAACTTCTTGGAGTCATCATTGGTGATGAACTCAAATTTAACCAGCACCACCTCCACTGCGTAAAAAAGACTAACCAAAAATTAGGCCTACTCTATCGTAATAAAAAATGTCTTACTCCAAATTCTAGACTCTCCCTAGCACAAGCTTATCTTCTCCCATTACTTCTCGATGCTGCCCCCTTGTTCACTAACAATCAAACCACAACCTTAAATAAACTCCAGCAAACTTACCACAAGATTGCAAGATTTGTCACAAACTCTCCACATAATACACACCACTGCACAGCCTTTACATCCCTAAACTGGCTAGAATTCCCTCACTTACTGTTGTCTATGCAACTGCAAATGCTACACTGTATACTCTACAAGCCATCATCTTGTCCGCTCTTTCTTCTTTCATCTCTACGTATAAGCCTGCTCGTGCTCTCCGTACCTCAAACCAACAACTACTTCAAACCTTCCAACCAACAAAAGCTGTTGACAAACTCTTATATAAATGCTCTATAGCCCAAACTTGGAACAAACTTCCTAGAGACATATGCTCTACTATCCATCTTGCCCACTTTAAATAAAAACTCAAACTTCATCTACTTAAGCTCCACAATTTGCTCTTGAACCACCCCAACTTGATCGCTCCCTCTCCTCTCTCAGCTCACCCAAATCAACTACCTTATACCTCATATCATTACACTTTTCTCTACTGCATATTTCCTCCCTATTTACTTTTATGTATTGTTAAATTCCTCTCTACTACTTTTAGGTACACTTTATAGTGAATCTGACCTTCTTTGTCTGTTAACACATAAATATCAATCAACTTCTGGTATTCCTATACTCTTAAATTATTCTCCATATTCTTAGTTACTCCTGAAAATCGTTCAAACGTTTTACCTGTAAATATATAAATAACTCTCTCTCTCTTTTTTTTCTTGTTTTCTCTTCGTATCTCCTGGCTGCCCAAATAATATATAAAGGTACACAAAGTTGAAAAACACGAGCCACGAACTTAGCGCTTTCACCATCTACAAGTGGCATCATCAGAGCTGATAGGAGCCATTAACATACATCATTTATACACAAATTAATTACTCAACCTCCAATAATAATCAAATTACATAATCTTAAAGCTACATACACAAAAAACTCAAACACCATATTCATGTCAAACAATAAAATACATACATATTCCTACCCAAATAAAACACTGACAAATAAAAACTATTTATATATATATAATATTAATAAATATATACTTGTATAATGTATATAAAATGAAAAACTGTCATATATAAAATCTAATTTAAAGTTTGTTTGCTCTTTTTTTCAGGACTGACCTAATAAATATATGATCATTTAAACCAGGTGGAGAAATTGCGTTTAAAATAACCTGCCACTTATATTCCAATATTTCAACCTTAATGTTGTCATCCCCTCCTCTCTCATTAGGAACAACCCTATCAATCACAAAAAATATAAACTTCTTGTAATTGGGACAACTAACACTGTGCATGTATAGGGCATTATGCAAGTCTTTAACCCTGATGGCCCTAAGATGTTTAGATATCCTGTCCTTCAATCTACATGTAGTTTTCCCTCCATAAAATCCAGTACAGGTAGTGCAAGTTGCTAAATAAACCACCTTTTGTGTATTGCAACTGCACCTACCTGGACAGGATATGGTCCTGTTGTAACCCGGGACAGTAACATAGGGCCCATCATTTATAAATCTACAAAATGTACATGTCCCACATTTATACATCCTGGAACATGTATATGTAGACCTATGTGACTCCAAAAACTCTTTTATGTTTCTTCCCCTTGAGAATACCCCCCTTTGGGTGACTTTCTAATTCTCTCTTCAATTCCTTATCAAAAGTAACATCCCAAGCTGTCCGGATAACATCCATTAACTCAGATGTTTGGTTGTTATACTTGAGAACCAAAGCTCTAGAATCAAAAATATTAGTTCTTTCTCCCAAACTACTGTTACCTCCCCATAACATGGGGATAAAAGAGATATCCCTTTTCTTGGTAACCTCATTCCGTATGGATGTTAACATTTTTAAGGGGTATCCCCTGTCACAAAACAACCCAATCAAAGTATATAACACTTTGCCCAATGCCCTATACATGCACAGTGTTAGTTGTCCCAGTTACAAGAAGTTTATATTTTTTGTGATTGATAGGGTTGTTCCTAGTGAAAGAGGAGGGGAAGACAACCTTAAGGTTGAACTATTGGAATATAAGTGGCAGGTTATTTTAAACGCAATTTCTCCACCTGGTCTAAATGACCATATATCTATTAGGCCAGTCTTGAAACAAAGAGCAAACAAACTTTAAATTAGATTTTATATATGACAGTTTTTCATTTTTATATACATTATACAAATATATATTTATTAATATTATATATATATATATATATATATATATATATATATATATATATATATATATATAGTTTTTATTTGACAGTGTTTTATTTGGGTAAGAATATGTATGTATTTTATTGTTTGTTTGACATGAATATAGTGTTTGTGTTTTTTGTGTAAGTAGCTTTAAGATTATGCCATTTGATTATTATTGGAGGTTGAGTAATTAATTTGTGTATAAATTATGTATGTTAATGGCTCCTATCAACTCTGATGATGTGATTTGTGGATGGTGAAAGCGCTAAGTTTGTGGGCTACATTAAACCTACTGGAGTGTGTTTGGCTCGTGTTTTTCAACTTTCTGCACTTTTATCAGTTATTTACCCATTGGGTGATTTGTTTTTTGTTTGTGACCAGTTTGGTTGCATTTCGACTCAACCATATCTCCGGGATTTTATTTTTGGTACAATTGATAATGGAAGCAGCCATTGTGGACTGACTGTTTCCGTGAAGAGATTAACGGCTTTACTCAACCAGAAGGACGCCCTATGCACACCGCAGGTGATGTTGACTGATTCACAGATTGAACTCTTCACTCTGCATTCACCACCAGCCCACAAAGCTGTAAATAGCGTTAATGGCGAAGGCAATGCAGCTAGTGGGGCAATGCGTACCACCGGGAAGGATATTCAGCAATGGCCTCAGTTACCTGAACTAGATGTCTCGGTCTTGAATGAGGAGAGGAGGAGTACACCAACTATAAAACAACAACTTGAGTGCTTGAAGGATGTTTGTCGAAAATTTAGAGGGCTGCAATTGGATAATGCTTTTTCAACCAAATCCATGGCACTAAAGCAGGTACCGAAAGGGCTCAGGGTTTGGAAACTTCCAAACAGCATTGATAAAGGGTCCTCAGCGTACAAAGAACATGTGGACTTATTTGTTAGAACTGGTCTTGAAATGTTGGACATTATCATAAAAATAATCAAAGTAAGTTAATTACACTTGAAAAGGAGATTGTTTCCTTTAATGAAAGTATTATCAATGATTTATTATTTTTTCAACATGTCAAAAACTATCAAACAGTTTTGACCAATATAAAAAAATATGTTGATAAAAGTATAAAGGTTAAGATTAAAAAACTTTCAAGGGATATGCATGAATATAAGAACAATACAACATATGTTTTTGGTAATACTAATACTGAGGGGAACAATATATGTAATAAGGGGGGTGAACGGATTTATGACAAAAGTGGTAGCTTTGGTCACAATAACCCTGAATATGTGGTAAATGTCTTGGACAATGAACAGCAATGTTTGTTTAGACCGGTCTTCACAGTTGAGGAGATCGGAGCATTTACAGAACAAGAGGGAAGGGGCCCAAATGAATCAGCGTCATGGCGTAGAACAGTAGCAACAATAATGGAGGAACAACCACTGGAAGAAAGGCCTGGGGTTCAACAACAGGAAGAGATACTGACTGCATTAAATGACGACTGTTCTTATGTGGACTCCATAACTGATTTTGAACTTGCTGATTCATTTTTACATTTTGAAACGCAGATTGAGATGCCTGTTTGTGAAATTACTAAAAAAACAGGGTTTACTATTTATAACTTTAGTGCCCTGGATATTAAAGAAGCATATCATGACCTTTTGTGTAAGGGTTTTACTTTTGTTCCAGATTTTAAATTGAATGTAGTTGATGTTTATACTTGTATGAAATTGTACACTAGGCAATTAAGTTTGGCACTCTTTTTTTAAGGGTCAAAATAGTCAGAACAACATCATGACACCGGCTGTGCTCACTAGAAGGAGTATGTTCATTCCACCGGTGCATAGGGATGTTTTGATGATTGAGAAATTGTGTATCAATGGCATTAGAAGTTTAACTAATATGAAGTGTAATGTTTGCCACACTGATAATCTTACTGGAGATGAAAGGAAGGCTTTATTGAAATTGGCTAACAACACCGAGGTTAGAATTATGAAGCCTGATAAGGGGGATGGGGTTGACATTATGTCACAATCTGACTATACATCAAAAATGCAGGACATTCTTGACAACTCCACCACCTATCAGAGGGTTTCTAATACCGAACTTAATATAGCTTATGACAAAATAGATTTGTTTTTGTTAGATGCTTTGTACTAAGGAGCTATACATGAAGATGTTTCATTTTCTTAATGTGGAACATCCAGTCACACCTGCTGTATTTGGCATCCCCAAAATCCACATAAATTTGAATAATCCACCATTTAGGGTGATAGTGTCATCTAGAGGCTCAAAGACAGAGCCACTGGGTGCTTATGTGGACAATGGTATACAGCAGGTAGTGGCTGGAGTTCCTCATATATTAAAAGACTCTTGGCATTGTCTCAAAAGGTTAAGTACCCTCAGTAAGAAAGATATGGATTGGACATTCCTTACTATAGATGTGATTAACCTTTTTACGGTTATTCCACATGAGGGGGGTATTAACTATTTTTGAGAAAGTTTGGCAAAAGTGGACAGTTGAGTGGTGGAAAATTGAATATGATGGCAGCATTAATGGAATTGGTGCTGAAAAACAATTTCTTGAGTTTCGAAGGAGAAATTTACCACCAATTCTCGGGGGTAGCGATGGGTGCCAAGTGTGCCCCCAGATTTGCTAATTTTGTCCTGCTCCACTGGGAGGAAATGTTTGTCTTCCAATCACCATTTAGGGACAACATAGCCTTATACAATCGCTTTTTAGATGATGTATTGGTTCTTTGGAGAGGTAATGCGAAAGAAGCTGTGCAGTTTGTCGAATATCTTAACAACACCACACCACACTCTTTTCATTTACCAGTAAGTGAAACAGTGAAATATCGACTTTTTGGACATTAAGGTGACCAAAACGTCAGAAGGGTTGCAGAGTAATGTCTTCAGGAAGGAGACATATAGCAATTCATTGCTCCACTACAATAGCTGTCACCCCACCAACGTAGGGGAATTGTGAAGGGACAAATGGTTAGGTTGTCCCGGCTTATCAGTGACAACAATATTTACCAACAGGAGTTATGCACTTTGATAGGGTTGGTTCGTGACAGGGGATACCCCTTAAAAATGTTATCCATACAGAATGAGGTTACCAAGAATAGGGATACCTCTTTTACCCCCATTTTATGGGAAGGTAACAGTAGTTTGGAAGAAAGAACTAATACTTTTTATTCTAGAGCTTTGGTTCTCAAGTATAACAACCAAACATCTGAGTTAATGGATGTTCTCCGGAAGCTTGAGATGTTAATTTTGATAAGGAATTGAAGAGAGAATTAGAAAGTCACCCAAAGAGGGGTATTCTCAAGGGGAAGAAAGATAAAAGAGTTTTTGGAGTCACATTGGTCTACATATACATATTTCAGGATGTATAAATGTGGGACATGTAAATTTTTTAGATTTATAAATGATGGGCCCTATGTTACTGTCCCAGGTTACAACAGGACCATATCCTGTCCAGGTAGGTACAGTTGCAATACCTAAAAGGAGGTTTATTTAGCAACTTGCACCACCTGTACTGGATTTTATGGAGGGAAAACTACATGTTGATTGAAGGACAGGATATCTGAACATCTTAGGGCCATCAGCGTTAAAGACTTGCATAATGTCCTATACATGCACAGTGTTAGTTGTCCCAATTACAAGAAGTTTATATTTTTTGTGATTGATAGGGTTGTTCCTAGTGAGAGAGGAGGGGAAGACAACCTTAAGGTTGAACTATTGGAATATAAGTGGCAGGTTATTTTAAAAGCAATTTCTCCACCTGGTTTAAATGACCATATATATATTAGGCCAGAGCAAACAAACTTTAAATTAGATTTTATATATGACAGTTTTTCATTTTTATATAATTATACAAATAAATATTTATTAATATTAAATATATAAACAGTTTTTGACAGTGTTTTATTTGGGTATGAATATGTATGCATTTTATTGTTTGACATGAATATAGTGTTTGAGTTTTTTGTGCATGGAGGTTTAAGATTATGTAATTTGATTATTATTGGAGGCTGAGTAATTAATTTGTGTATAAACGATGTATGTTAATGGCTCCTATCAGCTCTGATGATGCCATTTGTAGATGGTGAAAGCGCTAAGTTTGTGGAGCTACATTAAACCTACTGGAGTGTGTTTGGCTCGTGTTTTTCAACTTTGTGCACCTTTATCAGTTATTTACCCATTAGGTGATTTCTTTTTGTTTGCCCAAATAATATAATCTATGTGCTCAGACCTATGTATTGAATGTTATAAATACTGTATAACTCAACTGCTTTAAATCTCTTTATCTGTAATATATTTTTATTGACACTGTACAATTCAATTACATTTTTCTTTTTTGTTACTGTAATTCTTGGAGCTTTTCTCCTTGGGTCTCCACTGAAAATGGGCCAAAATCCCAGCTGGACTAACCCAGTCAACAAATGTCAATAAATAAATAAGTATAAATAAATCAGACATGTGATGTGTACACAGTTAATACGTGTCTGTAATTGCTGAGTATGGAAATTATAATGACAGTAGTATGAGTGGCTTTTTATGTTTACATTTTCTGAAATGGGTATGGTTGTCATTACTGGTTCATACATTTTATTTCACTGCTTACTATAAAAATGTTCAGAACTGCAAATTTAAAACAATCAGGAAGGTGAATCAAAACATGCATGCATTTATGGCATAGTCCTGAAAAGATCTCAGGAGGCATGTTTTGAAAACAACCTGGAGTCCAAGGTGAACTTAATCTGCTGTTAAGACCACCTTTTGCTTTTGCCACCTGTGAGAGAGAATTTTTTTCCAAAATTAGTCCCGCAAGCTGGAATGTCATACCTCAGGACATATGACAAATAAACAGCCTCACACAATTCAGATCTGTTTGTGTTCTTGTTAAAGAAAACCAATGTACCTGTTTGAGGGATACAGGACAGCTCCTTGACTAGTTCTCCCTTTTTCATTTACAATAATGGTACCCCCCCTTTTTTCTTTTCTTCTTCTCCCTTCGTATGGAACACTCTACTCTACTCTATCTAATTGTACAATATTTCACGATCATAATACATATGCAGCTCAAAATTGTACAAATGTCTCCAGACGTATATCTTCTGTGTATTATGTTTACAACTGATCTTCAAATTTGTACATGAAATGCTTACCTCTCTTTACTCAGGACACTGTATTTATTTTTGTAAAGTGTATATCTTTGCTTCTTACATAGTGTATTATATTTATTTGGCCTGGGTGATGCCTGAAAAAAGTCTTCGGACCAGTCCACTTACCTGGTTAACAAATGTGAAATAAATAAATAAATAAAATACATACATGTACACAACAGACATCCCCAATTATGACATTAATTGTGTGACTCACATTTAGTGGAAAACATTTTCTCCTAGTTGGACTAACTGAGTCAGGCTGCAGATATGGGTTAACAGAGTCAGAGACTTAATGGTAGATTTACTGAAATCATGAATCCCCCTACTTATTTATATATTTTCACTTTTTGTGCCCTGTTGTGACTGCCAACCATCTGTCCAGTTGTGGAACCATTGCTCATTTGCTTCTCAAATGGGAAAAGCCAACTGTGGAGTGGCCAGGAACCCAGTAACCATGTGGTGCATAACCTACACATGGGTCATCAGAGATTAAGCAGTATTTTAAATATATTTCATACATTTTCAAGGAAGTAATATAACCTTAATCTGTGTCTTGCACTCTGCCTGTTTCCTCAACTTCTGAAAGAAAGATGAAAAAACATGTTTCCCATTTCCTGGATAGCAAAAGAGTTCCCAGACTCTTGTCTGGGAAACAAAATTCATTATTCAAGCTACCTTGTTCATATTCCTTTACTTTCCATGCATTTATTAGTTGACCTGCATTGTGCATACTTATACACTGCAACTGCCCTTCATCAGTATTGTGTAAGGGTGGAGACCAGCTTGGAATGTGCAGTCAGTGTCTATTCTGAGCTGACAGTACTGAGAGCAATAAATTCTAATTTATTCTTCTCGGCTCTGTTGGCCTCTTTTAGTACATGCAAAAACTAGTCATAACTAAAGCTTCAAAGAAAGATTAAGAAACATTTTATACTACTGTAGAAATGATTGATGGGGTATATGCATCTAAATTAAAACCACACTGCCTAGTCCTTAGACAGCTTTTGTTATTACCATCTGATACAAGCATCTTTGAATTTTTCTTGACCTTTGTTAAACATTTATTTTGATTAGATCCACTTCTGAACTGATTAATCTGTTTTGAATATGTAAGTAATATGACCTTAAGTAGCATTTACAAATAACATAATGTTATTCTAAGATGAACTAGGAAACTCTGTGGTCTTTTTTGAATTACAAAAACATCCTGTTTTTGAAATGCAAAAGTTAAGCAGAACTAAACATCACAGGGTACCTAAGCAGGACATCTTTGTCGCATCAAAGTGGAATCCATCAAAGCAGTCACAGGTGTATCCTTCTGGAACCCTCACACAGCGTCCATTTTCACAGCCATTCAAGATGCCACATTCTTCTGACTGAAGACCTTCAAATGCCCTATGCCTTGCTGTGAAAGTGTTAAAAATACACTGGTTAGAAGCAGTATAGATATGAAAGATACAACATTTTTTCATTGTCTTATTGCATGTTACACTGTTATACAAATTGCAGTTTATTTGATACACTATTACACTATAGCACCTCTGTAACAAAATGTGAGCTGCACAGAGGTAGGATACAGTGATGCAGTGGTAGTGTGTATGTATGTATGCTTGTGTGTGTGTGTGTGTGTGTGTGTGTGTGTGTGTGTGTGTGTGTCTGTGTACACACCTGCAAAATATCTAGTAAATTAATACAATCATGGTTTATTTAGTGCCATCAAAAGTAAGGACCATACTTAGTTGGTGTTACTTCATTTGACTTGTAATCCTTTTCCTTCAACTAGTGACCCCTCAAAGTAGTGCTGTTGTATTACTATATTCCTTCTAACATTACAAGGCTCACAGGTATGACACGCTAACAGTTTGTACCCAAGAGTTTGATTCCATCATTGTGTAGGTAGACACTGTATGACTGCAAACCATTTTATCAAAGTGAAAATTGTGTCTAGTCCTTGTTATATGTTTCATTATATCATTTACTACATCTCCAATAAGCAATATGGACATTAGGATCAATTTTATTACATTTATCAGGTGTGAGGAAAAGCCAGTCCATTGTCTTCCATGTGAATATGTGTAACTAGGCTGGGCGTGTTGGTAATTAAGATCAGAGCCCTGATCTTCATCAAAATAAGATTTATGTTTTTCCTAAAAGGTTTCAGGCAGAGCTATGATGTCTTAGACAGCTGTATAAATTGAATATTCAACAAGTTATTTGGTTATATTTCTTCAGTAGATTTATGCAGAGATCTGTTGCTGGAATATCAGAATTAAAGTATGATTGTGTATCATTAGTATAAGCAATCTAACAATATCATTGTCTCATACTGAATAAAAACATTAAAAAATTCGTAATCACTGAGACTGTACAACAATTGTATATACTGGAAGCTGTAAGGCTTATTTCCATTAATCATTTGGTAGCCACTTAAATTCTTAGAAACCCAGATTCTTAGCGTGCTTCTTAAACAATGAAATCTAATTGTTATCAAACTTAAAAGACAAGAGCTTCTGTAGTTTTGGTGTATTTAGTGGAAGAATAGCAAAATATACTAAAAATATTCTTAATAGATGGCAAACTATTAAAATACTTTTTAACAGTAGATGTAAAAGAAACTGTGCTGAGTAAACATAAATTAGCAGCATAACAGTCTAACTTAAGTCATTGACCTGTTCTAGAAATTTGTTGAAATTTAAACATTTACAGATAAAACAGTCAGAGAAAATTAGATCCTTCAATAGACTGGCAGTTTGAGCGACTGCCATTTCAGTGAAAAATGTTTTGCCAGGAGCACTTTCACTGACACTGGAGAATTCTTCTCCACTGTTGTACAAAGTAGGAGTAGATATATCTAAGTTTGTGTGTGTGTGTGTGTGTGTGTGTGTGTGTGTGTGTGTGTGTGTGTGGGGGTTCCCTCCGCATTTGGTTGCAATGGGGCTTGGTCCCTCTTGCAAGGATTTACTCTGAGTTTCCCTGAAAGTTTTCAGGAAAACATTTTCAAGAAATTTTTGCTTATCGGGGGGTATTAATCTATGAACATGAGTCTGATGTAATCATAAATAAAATACATAAAATCATTCTTATAGAAATAAAATTAGAAAATGATAAACCACCTAGGTATGTACTCTTCATCCTAAAATTACCTGAGATCCTAGACTAATTTGAAGACTATCAGTATCAGGTGAGTTTAGTATAGAGATGGAAATTAAATAGATTTGATGAAAACACATAGAAGTGGTGAAACGCTTTAGGTAATGAAGTTATTTTAAGAACAAATAGAGTTTTCTATCGTATACAAACTGTAGAGGCCTGCTGATAGCTGTGTCAATGTAATACTACAAATAACTTTTCTGAAGGACTGAAGAAGTTCTTCTGAATGTGCAATAAATGTTCCTAAATGTTTTATGTGTTTCATTTTCCTATTTTACCACTGGAAAACAGTAGTAGAAGACATTCAGGTTTAGTGAAGTTAGAGTTTATTAGCAATTCTTGAGGATATACTAATATTTTTTCTAATATTTGAAACTTTACTCTGGTATGAGAGAAATTCAGTTTCTTCAAGATATAAACTGATGGTGTGAGAATAAAGAGAATGCTGGAAATTGTCTGCATAAAGAATAACAGTTGTCAATGACAAAAAAGATTTGATTCACAATAAATTTGTGTTAAATAACATTTATTAGTAATGCACTTGGTTTACCTTTGCCATCACAGATAGATGCAGGGATAATAGATATTTTGTTTAGTCAATAACATTTTAATTCAAATCTTTGAGAAGGATGGGGTTCCTACCTTATTTGAGGGCTTTTTAAGATTAATATACACAAATAAGGAAAATTTATTTGCATTACATAGCAAATAAATAAAAACAAAACTAGTAGTTTAGTGTCCAATGAGATGAAAAGTAATGCAATTAGCCAGCTCTGTTTTAGAGAGAGATATAGTCTATAACTGTGACTCAAACAACAAGTTAGTTGCATGAGCACCTTCTGGGGCTGATATGGGGAGGAGGAACGATCTACTGGTGGTGGGATGGAATAGGGGCCTTCCTATGCCACAATCTGACAGTTGAGGAGCTGTGACATGATATAAATTAAGGGGGGAATAAACATAAACTGTTCCGTGTCTTTGGGATTTTAAGGTTTCACTTTTAATGGGTCAATAAATCAGCTTTTGCTATTTTAAGGGCTTGCTGATTTAAAGGGAACACTATATATATATATATATATATATATATATATATATATATATATATATACATATACATATAGATAGATATTCCTATCAGATGATTGAGTTTTCATAAACTCAAAATTCATATGGTTGGGACCACATGATCGAGTTTTTGAAAACTCAAAGGTCTTGAATGGAGATCACATTACAGTGCAGAATGGGAAATTCATCCTTTTCCTCACTGCAGTGTGATCTTGGAGTTGGTATAGATAATTTGCAGGGGGTGTGGGTGGGTGCAGGGGGCATGCATGCCCTCCTGCAAAAATGTAGAAAAGGTAGATTTTTGTGTTTTGATCATCTGATAGGGATCTATATATATATATATATATATATATATATATATATATATATATATAAATATATACACACACACACACACACACACACACACACACACACACACACACACACACACACTGATATTATTATTTCATTACACACACACACACACACACATATATATATATATGCGTGTGTGTGTGTGTGTGTGTGTGTGTATGTATATATAAATTTGCATAATACTAACTTTAAACCATAAAGAAGTTTTGTTTTTGCTTAAAGAGATAGGTTTCTCTAACATGTACTATAACATAGTCAATTTAGGACATGTTGCAAATATATGCCCATAATTCCATATTTCACTTTCACTACATCTCAATAGGCATTATGGATATTAAGATCATTCACTACATCTCCAATAAGCATTATGGACATTAGGATCAATTTTATTACATTTATCAGATGTGAGGAAAAGCCAATCCATTGTCTTCCATGTGAATATGTGTAACTAGGCTGGGCGTGTTGGTAATTAAGATTAGAGCCCTGATCTACATCAAAATAAGATTTATGTTTTTCCTAAAAGGTTTCAGGCATAGTTATGATGTCTTAGACAGCTGTATAAATTGAATATTCAACAAGTTATGAGGTTATATTTCTTCAGTAGATTTATGCAGGGATCTGTTGCTGGAATATCAGAATGAAAGTATGATTGTGTATCATTAGTATAAGCAATCTAACAATATCATTGTCTCATACCGAATAAAAACATTAAAAAATTCATAATCACTGAGACTGCACAACAATTGTATATACTGGAAGCTGTAAGGCTTATTTCCATTAATCATTTGGTAGCCACTTAAATTCTTAGAAACCCAGATTCTTAGCATGCTTCTTAAACATTGAAATCTAATTGTTATCAAACTTAAAAGACAAGAGCTTCTGTAGTTTTGGTGTATTTAGTGGAAGAATAGCAAAATATACTAAAAATATTCTTAATAGATGGCAAACTATTAAAATACTTTTTAACAGTAGATGTAAAAAGAAAACTGTGCTGAGTAAACATAAATTAGCAGCATAACAGTCTAACTTAAGTCATTGACCTGTTCTAGAAATTTGTTGAAATTTAAACATTTACAGATAAAACAGTCAGAGAAAAGTGAATCCTTCCAATAGACTGGCAGTTTGAGCGACTGCCATTTCAGTGAAAATGTTTTGCCAGAAGCACTTTCACTGACACTGGAGAATTCCCTTTTCTCCACTGTTGTACAAAGTAGGAGTAGATATATCTAAGTTTGTGTGTGTGTGTGTGTGTGTGTGTGTGTGTGTGTGTGTGTGTGTGTGGGGGGGTTCCCTCCGCATTTGGTTGCAATGGGGCTTGCCCTCTTGCAAAAAGGATTTACTCTGAGTTTCACTGAAAGCGCTTTCAGGGAAACATTTTCAGAATTTTTGCTATTGGGGGGTGTTAATCTATGAACATGAGTCTGATGTAATCATAAATAAAATACATAAAATCATTCTTATAGAAATAAAATTAGAAAATGATAAACCACCTAGGTATGTACTCTTCATCCTAAAATTACCTGAGATCCTAGACTAATTTGAAGACTATCAGTATCAGGTGAGTTTAGTATAGAGACGAAATGAAATAGATTTGATGAAAACACATAGAAGTGGTGAAACGCTTTAGGTAATGAAGTTATTTTAAGAACAATGAGTTTTCTATCGTATACAAACTGCTTAGAGGCCTGCTGACAGCTGTGTCAGTAATACTAAGAAATAACTTTTTTGTTAACGGAAAGTTCTCTGAATGTGCAATAAATGTTCCTAAATGTTTTATGTGTTCATTTTCCTATTTACCACTGAAAACAGTAGAACATTCAGGTTTATGATTAGAGTTTATTAGCAATTCTTGAGATATACTAATATTTTTTCTAATATTTGAAACTTTACTCTGGTATGAGAGAATTAGTTTCTTCAAGATATAAACTGATGGTGTGAGAATAAAGAGAATGCATTGTCTGCATAAAGAATAACAGCTGTCAATGACAAAAGATTTGATTCACAATAAATTTGTGTTAAATAACATTTTATTAGTAATGCACTTGGTTACCTTGCCATCACAGATAGATGCAGGGATAACAGATATTTTTGTTTAGTCATACATTTTAATTCAAATCTTTGAGAAGGATAAGTTCCTACCTTATTTGAGGCTTTTTAAGATTAATATACACAAATCAGGAAAATGTATTTGCATTACATAGCAAATAAATAAAACAAAACTAGTATTTAGTGTCCAATGAGATGAAAAGTAATGCAATTAGCCAGCTCTGTTTCCAGAGAGAGATATAGCCTTAACTGTGACTCAAACAACAAGTTAGTTGCATGAGCACCTTCTGGGGGCTGATATGGGGGAGGAGGAACGCATCTATTCTCTGGTGGTGGGATGGAATAGGGCCTTCCTATGCCACAATCTGACAGTTGAGGGGCTGTGACATGGGGTTCAGTCCAGGAGTGTGTGGTTAGCTCATCAAACAGTAAACGTGGTGAACTTCCTCAGCAGGTACGAGGAGACATGACATGCACAAGGAGGTATATGTAGTGATGCCCGTGCTGAAGCTGGTCACATGCTGCCTGGCCAAGGGAAGAGGCTAGGGATTTAAAGAAAAAAAAATTTTGAGATGCTGACAAGGGCTCAAGCAATTCTTGTGCTGCCTGGGTGATGGCTCCTCCAGAGATGGGGAGATTTAGTGGTCATGAGGCACAGGGACAAAATGTATGCACACATACACACATTAAAAAGTAATGACACTGCTGAAGTTATCAAAGTCAATAATATTCTCTATCCTCCCAACACAGTCCCTTATTTACTTATATTGAATTATACATACCAATCAGAGTGAATTATCTTACAAGAAATATATTTGATCTTGTTAACCAAAGGTGTAATGAATAATTTGGAATCAAGCAATGAGACAGGGTAATAGTTTTTTGTATAGTGTGAATCTTTGTCAGACTTTGGTAACAAAGAAACCATGGCACATTTCCATGACAGTGGAAAGGGTGTTCTTCTTATATTCTGTAAAAGAATTACAAACATATGTAAAGAGTTATGTTGCTTCACTAGGCAGTAACTTATGCATTTCAATAGGTAATCTGTCAACGCTACATGCTTTGCCTGTCAACAATGGCTTACTACTACTATTAATACTGAAACAAATAAAGTGTTACATTTGTTTTTAAAGTCAACATCCTACAGAGGATTTATATATCATTCAAAAAAATTATTTAATTAATTTATCCACATTAACTAGTAAACTTAAATTTCTCCTGTTTGAATCAAATTTTGTATAAGCAGCTCTGGGATATATTTTGTAGTATATATTTTACTATACATAAATACATAATTTAAATACTATGAAAGCCCATGTAAATTTTTAATTTGTATTAGGTAAACATCTGTTTGTTAGATAAATTTGAATAGGTATTAAATCTAAGTTGATTAGCAGTATAAATTTAAACTGAATTCAAGAATCGTATTTAAGTTGCACTTTAACAATGCTATGAACAAAAGGTAATCAATGTCATCCACTTATCAGACTGCATGAAAAGGTTCAGACAACCTATAATAGCAGATTGTTCTACATTCCATGATTTACATCAGCTTGAGATAGTTGCAAAAATATGAGCAATTAGTTAACATTTAAAGGCTTCTCTAAAATAATATCTGAATTCATAAAATTATTATTAGATTGCCAGAACTTAGGCCAAGCATCTTAATAACATCTGAAACTTCAGGGAATTACAAATAAGGCATTTCCAGATATTTTTAAATAAGGTGCCTCTATATATATTCAATGTGAAAGGTATCAGTGAGTGATCTGAGATTGGCAAATATGTAGTTTTAGAGTTATAACACTGCTTGCGAATATTTTTACAAATATATGTTTTTATCAGTTCTTGTCCAAATGTTATATTTAGGTGAGTATACTGTTCAAATCCACCATGCCCATGAGACCCAGTGTAAATTAAATCAAAACTGTTTGTCGTCATAGTTAAGATCTTGATAAGTGAAAGTAAAACAGTTACAGGTTTTTCACCACAGTCTGAAATGCGTAAAAGTATTAAAATTACCAGCTGTTATAAGTTTGGCAAGCAGCTTTTTTCCAAAATCAGGTAAATTAGGTCCAACAGTTTGTTCATATGTTTAAGGGCAGCCACAGTGGTGCAGAGGTTAGCACTGCCAGCTCACAACAAGAGGTCCTCCGGTTCGATCCTTGGCTGGGGTGCCTTCTGTGCAGAGTCTGCATGTCCTCCCTGTGGTCACGTGGGTTTCCTCCAGGTGCTCTGTTTTCCTCTCACATCCCAAAGACATGTAGGTGGATTGGACACTCTAAATTGGCCCTAGGCATGAGTGCGTGCGTGTGTGTGCCTTCTGTGGTTGTTGTGTATGTAAGATCATGGTAGAGCAAGGAACAGGAGTTTGTCCTTTCCCACTGTTGTACGATCTCAGAATTGGTAAATATAATTAGCAGAGGTGGGGGTGAGGGTGCATAAAGTAGTGTTTTGTGTTTTTTCCCCTTATTTTTGTGGTTTGATCTTTACAGATTAATCTTTTTTCTTTTTTTTAATCATGTGAGCATTCATTGTTTCATTAGGTAATCATCACTACATATGACACTGGAATCCACAAGCACACCTTCTAAACTAAACAATCTTACTTTGGTTGAAATCTTCTTTCCAAAAACTACCACACATTTTTCAGGCTACTTTCAAAAGTAGAACAACAACAACAACACACTATGAAACCATCCCTGTTTAGCTGCATATATTCAAGCTCAGTGAAAAGAAAGTCCTGCAATCAAACAACATCTGGATTTACTAACTCAAGATGCTTAAAAACACTGGTTCTTTTCATTACATCACAAAAGCCAAATTTATTCCAGAAAGCAACATTTATATTAAGGTTCTGACTGAGAAATAAAAAAGAAAGAAAGAAACCACAAAATAAAAATAGCCATTATACACGTTCTATACACTGCTGTCATTCCCTATGGACAGTAACTTAAAAAGTCAGATACCAACAAAATTGTAAAAAGGAGGGGAAGACAGGGAGAAGAAGCAGCATGTTACCATAAACCAAAAATAACCATATCAAGTGCAGGTCTCATCAGATAATCTGAAATAACACAAGTTACCTATGAGAATAATGAAAACATACCTAGTGAATTGTGAATGCAAAATTATGATTCACAATACATTTATTATTTCAAGAATATAATGTAAACCAAGTTATAGAACATAAGACTACCACTAGAGTAAAGCAAACCTACAATTATTAGGTTTGAAGACCAACCAGGTGGACACCAGGAAACCTTCAGGACAATGAAAGGTAATGATATTAAAAATGTCCTTAGGCCAAGCAAACAGATGTGGGTGAGAGGCAGGGGCAGTGGGTGAGAGGCAGGGGCAGAGTTAGTGTTGACACGCATCAGTAAGGTGGATGAAGTGGGCCTTGCCTTTTGGTGTGTCAGCACTCAGCATTTATAGTGAAAGGTCACTCAGAACAGAAGGTGATAGGTGCAATTAAAAAAAAACATTAGCAGAGTGTAATGAAGGAAAAATCATCAATTAATGTAATAAAGCAGAGTGGGCAATTAGAATAACTCTTACTTTTTCAATAGATGTTTTTCTGATTAGAAACATAAAATGGGATTGTTGGAAAATTATTTAATCTCATGAAATTTTAGCAGATAAATTAAGTTTAGTACTAAAGTTTATTACATAGAGATACTGAAGCCTTAAAAAAACTTTTGGGAGAAAGAAATATATGGATAAGATAATAGTTAAAAAGGGGATATATAAATGTGAAAACTCTGCTCAAGATAGGTACATGGCTTCTGGTCCTAATTGGTACATTTCAGTTTAAAAAAATAGTTACTTCCCCAGGGTCCTTTACATGTAACTCAGAATTTGTACTCTATATTGATGTATGTAGTGGATGTGAAAACATCTATCTTGGTAAAACATTCAGACCTTTAAAGGATACAATATATGAACATTTATGTGCCATTACAAAACAAAATATGTTAAACACTTATAAAGACACACAACACTTTGTTCAAAATATAAAAATATTTATTTTTTGGGGTGGGGTTGGACTATCTAGAGGGTGAACTGAGGTGGGCAGATAGAGCAAACATGTTAGAAATTAAAGAGTTTAGATGGCAAGTATTATTGAAAACTTTAGAAGTACCAAGCCAAAATGATGGTTTGAATTTAAAATGTATTTTATTACAAAAGGGTTTAAAAGATTAATTAATAATGTTATTGATTTGATTTGTCAATATTAAACCATTTGATGCTTAGTATGTCTTGGAAGTGTTGGAATGCATGTGTTTTTAACAGTCTGATGAAATCAAGAATCAAGAATACATCATAGAGATGAAAGCACTTACTTTTATTTTATATTAATGTAATGTTATATTTATGAAGCATTCTTTTTATTAGTTTTGAGAAGATATTGATCTACATGCAAACTGTCTACCTTCACACAGTAAAACTACACCAAGCCCCTTACACTATAATTTAAGTGTATGCGCTGTAGTGGTTGGATAACATGTTTAAACAATTTTCTAATTCTGACCAAAAGCATTTCACATCACACCCTAGAATTTACTTAATAGCACTATCACATCTGATATAATGGGTTATGAGTGACCTTGCTTAGATTAGTCTTTTTTCAACTTTAAGCCTTTTATCCCAGTCTGTCAAGTATTTAATCATATGCTGATCATACTTCTGCTCATCTGTGCCCTAGACTAAAATATCATCAATGATGTTTGGTACACTACTGAGTTCTTCTAGAACATTACCAACAGCTCTCTGAAAAACATCTGGAACTGATAAGATTCCAAATGGCCACATTATCCTAGAAGCCTACTGAAAGTGCACAGCTTGGAACCCTGCTGATATAGGCTAACCTGCCAGAACCCTTGGTTATCATCAAGTACAGAAAAACACTTTGACTAGGCATTGTTGCTATCACCTCTTTGACTACACAAAAAGACAGTGCTCCCTACTAATCCACTTATTCAGATTGTTAGGATTTAGGCATGTCCTTAACTTTTCTTACGTATCTAGTGACATTTAGGAATTGGGATAAGCCCTGGCTGCTGTCTGCTCCTCGCCCAATGTCTAACCTCTGTGTTACCCTGCTCATCCTGTGCTTCCAGCACTAGTAAGTAGGAATCTAAAGGACCCTCTCCAAATATCGGTGGGTCACCTCACTGCATAACTACCCTACAATCCCTCTCTCAAGGACACCAGTAAATTACCCTGCTCATCCTGTGCTTCCAGCACTAGTCAGTAGGAATCTAAAGGACCCTCTCCAAATATCGGAGGGTCACCTCACTGCATAACTACCCTACAATCCCTCTCTCAAGGACACCAGTAAATTACCCTGCTCATCTAGTGCTTCTAGCACTAGTGAGTAGGAATCTAAAGGACCCTCTCCAAATATCAGCGGGTCACCTCACTGCATAACTACCCTACAATCCCTCTCTCAAGGACACCAGTAAAGTATGTCTGCTGAATAATTCCTGCCAGAAAGACTTTCTATTATTGTACCACTAATACAGGTGTTAAAGCCAGTCCTGAGCTAGGACAGCCAGCAGCCTCTACCCCCCCCCTCATCGGTACCTTCACAACCTCTCTCCTCTAATCTGTATAGATACCCCTTTTGTTTTAAACCTACTGTTCCTTGTTGTCTACCAACTTACTCCTTCTCATAAAAGCATGCAATACTTGAACTGTCCACTAGGTGGCAACCTTATTCCAGCCATAATCTCCTTCTTACCTTTCTCTTATGGCCCTCTCATTTTACCCTCCACTTCTACTGTCTACATCCACCTTTCTAGCCTCAATACTATTTCAACCTACCAACTGGACTCAGTCCTGCTGACTGATTTCTCTAACTGCTTCAGTATCTGTCTTCTGCTCCAGTCCTTATTTCCTTTTCTACTCACCACTGCCTGTCAGTCTTCTTGTCCTCTATTCTTCTATCTGTCTCAATCCATACCATTCCTACCTCTCTGTCATACCCTACCATACCATTCCTACCTCTCTGTCATACCCTACCCTTACTATGTACTGTAAATTGTCCCATTGTCTCATCTGAAGTTGTCTGCCTCTTGCCCCTCCTACCTATACCTACTCTTCCCCCTACTGTCCTCCCCTCCCCACCTTAGTCCTCTGAACTCCCATAAATACCCTGGGTTTAGTGGGGCACCATCGTTAGGAATTGGGATAAGCTCTGGCTGCTGTCTGCTCCTCGCCCAGCGTCTAACCTCTGTGGTATGTAATAAATTTCACTTGTTCGCTGCTCATCATACTAAATGTTTTTTTTTTTTCATTTTATTGATCTGTGTGCCAAATAACCTTTTCTGTACCTGTAGCTGCTAAGATTTTTCTTGTAAGCATGTATTTTTAAACTAGTGTAAACTACTGTGGTTGTAGTAATCTGTGGCTTGCTTGTGGTTTAATACTGATAAAGCGTCTTTTTCACGCCTTTTGAACAGCCCATATTGTATGCTTGTGCTCTAAAGGCTTATTGTAAGCATAAGTAGTTTAATACTGACAAGGCATCTTTTTCACACCTTTTGAACAGCCCATATTGTATGCTTGTGCTCTAAAGGTTTACTGTAAGCGTAACATATTTTCCAGGCGTTTGAAAGCAGAGAGTGGCGGTTTTGTACACAAACAGCCTTGCTAAACCCCAACTAACCGTGACTTTAATGTACTGCTGGTTCTTTAACCTGGTCATGGCTCAATGAACTATGCTACACTCACGAGCTTTCATTATGGTATGTAAAGTTATTTAGAGCTACCAGCTGTGCTTGCTCACAGTGTGAGTTTTTGTAGCACTAGAGATTCTGCCTTTGGAGAATTAGCAAGTCGACATTGGCTAAATTACCAAAACCCCCACTCATAGGGACTTTCTCTGAGTGTGCCTGTTCTTTTTTGAACATATGAAGCAGTAAAAAGATTTGTGCAGCGCCACCTAAGCACTTACCCTTACGCTGAAAATCGTCGCCATACAAGTATCTTGTGCTGTGTATGTGTTTGAATCACAGGTGTTTGAAGCCTATAAATGGCTTTGGAAAAAACGCCATCCTTGGGAATACTATTTAGGTGCTTGTGATTATTATCCTGCCTACCTGTCTCTTGTAATCCCCGCCTTTAAAGCTTTAATGTATTAGTAAGCTGAGATTGGCTTAATTAAATGTATGCAACTCATAGTGATCCTTCTCTGAGCAAGGTTAACTGTAGCCTGCAATCGGCCTTTGAAAGGGCCACCAAAAGTGCTTACCCTGAAGCCTATATCCTCTCCACTGAACTAATATCTGCAGCGGATTATTTTATATTTCTAACTCAACTCTGCTGTTAAAAGCCAGTAAACGGCTTTAGAAAGTACACCATCTACGTGGAAGGGCCAGGGCTAAATGTACCTTCCTCCAGCAGTGCTTAACATTGATAGTTTTACTGATAGGCCGTACTGAAGCTGAATTACTTCCGTGCACCCTAAGGTAGCAGTCCCTTACGGCTGCCGCTTAGAATCCCTTAAACTTATTGCAGTAACTGTGCTATGAAATGTAAAATACTTTTTCTCTGTACTGCACTATGATACATTACCCCACATTGTAAAGTGTAGTCGCACTGTACCCTCACTTCATGTCCTTTTCTAGCATTGTACTTACAGACATGGTTTTACTTATTTTCCTACTGCTGCAGTTAAGTAGGCAGGAATGTTTTTAACTGTCTCCTTTATTTTTACTGCTACAACAAAGGGGCATATAACTATTGCATTATTAAGTTTTGCATTGCTGCTACCAAGGATTTAGAAATGTTTCACTGCTATCTATAAATACTGTCTCTGTGAATGACTAGTCTAATTTGAAATATTTAGGTTTTTGGAAATGTATACTTGTTATTGATATATTTGTCTCTGGGAATGATTAGTGTTATTCTGCTTTGCTTTGTGATAACTCCTGTTTCTCATCTCTACCTTGTCTCTCTTGCCTCCTTAAGTTACCCTGCTCATCCTGTGCTTCCAGCACTAGTCAGTAGGAATCTAAAGGACCCTCTCCAAATATCGGCGGGTCACCTCACTGCATAACTACCCTACAATCCCTCTCTCAAGGACACCAGTAAAGTATGTCTGCTGAATCATTCCTGCCAGAAAGACTTTCTATTATTGTACCACTAATACAGGTGTTAAAGCCAGTCCTGAGCTAGGACAGCCAGCAGCTTCTACCCCCCCTTCGGTACCTTCACAACCTCTCTCCTCTAACCTGTATAGATACCCCTTTTGTCTTAAACCCACTTTTCCTTGCTGTCTACCAACTTACTCCTTCTCATACAAGCCTGCAATACTTGAACTGTCCACTAGGTGGCACCCTTATTCCAGCCATAATCCTTCTTACCTTTCTCTTATGGCCAGCTACTTACCTTAATTTCTTCAGTTCTGTGTCCCAGAATTTGCTATTTAGTCCTCTCATTTTTACCCTCCACTTCTACTGTCTACATCCACCTTTCTAGCCTCAACACTATTCCAACCTACCACATGGAGTCAGTCCTGCTGATTGATTTCTCTAACTGCTTCAGTATCTGTCTCTATTCACTCCGTTCGCCCTGTGGGCTCACTCCACTCCCCTCCCTACCCCCAATTCCCACCCACCCCCAGGGGCCCTACCCTTATACTTACTAACCACACCTCTTCCTCTCACCATTACTCTCTAAACACACCTCTTCCTCCTACCATTACTCTCTTACCACTGTACCATTAGCCATCTTCTCTCATATCTACCCTCTCACCACTCCCCTTCAATCATACCACACCCTTCTCCCTTCCTTCCATCCATACACTTTATACTTCTATATTCTACTTACAGACAGTCAATACTTAATTCATCCAATGTATAAACCACCCACCCATCTTATGTCCTACTCTTATTCACACTCTCATTACTACCTCCTTTAATCTTCACCTACTTACTCACCTCTTTTGAACACCCACTATGTCCACACCCTTACTATCCTAATAAGGAAACCAATTCTCCATCCCTTCCTCTCCTTTTTATCCATGCTAAAATAACATCTTCACCCATCTACATACTTCCAAAGTATCATAGAACACTACACATTAAATACAACAATCTAAATCCCAGGAAAGGCCTAATTCTATACAGCAGATCCCTAACCCAAACTATCTAAGTCCACTACTCTCATTAAAGGATGGTGACATCCACCCTAACCCAGGTCCAAAAACAACTCCTATCTCTTTCCATAACCACAGACAATCACCTACTCATGCCCTTACTAAACCACCTAACTCCCTCTTAATAGCTCATCTTAATATACATAGCATTAACAATAAAGTAACTCAACTCCAAGCTCTAGTTGAAGTCTACTCCTTTGATGTTCTCTGCTTAACAGAAACATGGTTAAAACCTGTAACCAAAGACAATGAAATTATCCCTCCTGGATATAACATCCTGAGACTTGACCGAGTAGCCAAGAAAGGTGGTGGGGTTGCTATTCTATATAAATCTAGCTTACAGTTAACCACGTATGACTGTAAACTACCTCTAGATTCCAATGCAGAAATTCTTACCTCCAAACTTCATCTTAACAATGCCAAATCCATGTATATTATCTGTATGTATCTACCACCTGGTAATAACACTGCCACCATGGAAAATATCCTTTGTTGGCTATCCCAACACCTGCCCCAAGAAACCATAATCCTAGGTGATATAAACATTGATTGGAACTGCTATTGTAACAGCCTCCCTACTACCCACATTAACCTATATAGGTATTTACAAACCATTGCCTCTCCCACCAGGATAAACAAATCTAACAAGAAAGCAAGCTTATTAGACTGGATTATCATAAACCATCATCCTCACAGTTATGATTCTGGAACCCTCCCTGATGATATAAGTGACCACTTACTTACCTACATCATCAGGCATAAAACCAATACTCCCATTCCAACATCTGTCAGAAATATCAGATCTAAAAAGAACTTTAACCCTGATCTACTCCAAATGGAACTAAAAGCTTGCAACTGGTCTTCCTTATGACACCTCCCTTTAGAAAAAGCTGTTAATTACTTTAACTCTAACTTCCTTGCCATTCTTAACCACCATGCTCCAACCAGATTAATTAGAATTAAAACCAACTCTGCCCCATGGCTGTCAAAAGAAACCAAACACAAAATACATCTTAGAAATAAATTTTGGGCAAAATGGAGAATGACTAAAAACCCTGTAGACCAACAAACCTTTAGACAGTTAAGAAATGATACCAAGAAAGCTATAATTTCTGATAAAAGAAACTACTACCTACAATCTTAACAAGCTAACCAAAACAACCCACAAAAATTTTGGACTAGCATTAACCAACTATTCCATCCAGGTCAATCCACTACACCAAACCCTCAAAATACTGACCACAAAAATCCCATGAATACAGCCAATGCTTTCAATATCTTTTTTACTAATGCTATCCAAACACTAGCTAGTCAGCTATCACCTAATAACTTCACTCTACCTTCCTATAAATGAACCTCACCCCCTCCTTTTCATATTCAGCCTGTCCTAACAACATATATTCTAACCCTACTACAGAAACTAAAACCATCCTCTCCCTCAGCAGACCAACTACCTGCTGAATTGCTACAGCAATCAGCCAAAGCTATTGCTTATCCCATTTCCATTCTGATCAATAGAACTATTATGGAAAGTTATATCCCTAGCTTATGGAAAATCTCCCATATTATCCCCCTCCATAAAGGCGGACACACCACTAAACTCTCAACTACCGCCCCATTGCCCTTCTCTTTCCTTTGGCAAAGATCATGGAGAAATGCATCCATAGACAATTACTTGACCACTTAACCCAAAATAACTTACTTTCCAACTGTCAACATGGATTAAGACCTACACATAGCACTACCACTGCCCGTCTTTCCTTCACTGATTGTATTAATAAAAACTGCAACCTTAACAATCCTTCTTCAGCACTATTTATTGACCTGTCTAAAGCATTTGACATGGTAAATCACTGGATTCTCATCAAAATACTTAAATCCCTGTCACTAGATACATCTTCCATAAAGTGGTTCCAGTCCTACCTAGATAAAAGACAACAGGCTGTACTATGGCACATGTCTCTATCCACCCTCCTGCCCATTAACCTTGGTGTCCCTCAAGGGTCCATCCTAGGACCACTACCTTTCTCCATATTTATTAATGACCTTCATCTATCCATCCCCCAAGCCACATGCATACAATACGCTGATGACTCCACACTGATATGCTCAGCCACTTCCTCTTCTGAACTTCACTCTCTTACCCAGAAAGTATTTAACACAGTTGAACAATGGTTCACACAGCGGTGCCTTCTCCTAAACCCCCAAAAAACTAAACTCCTCCTCTTGTCTCCTACTCACAAGTCCTCTCCTTTTGATCTCTCAGTTATATCCACCAATAAAACTATTATATCACCAGACCCAACCACCAAACTATTGGGTATCACCATTGACAACAATCTGAACTTTGATATCCATATCAACAATACTATAAAAACTGTCAATAAAAAAGTTGTCTCTCTCTCTCTCTATAGGATTAAACCCTTCCTTTTACCTACAGCTAAAACCACTATAGCTCACACTCATCTAATCTCTTCACTTCTTTATGCCTCACCCATTTTACTAAGCTATCTAAAAATAACCTCAGCAAATTGGAAATGTCCTACAATAACATTGCCAGATTTGCTACAGGCAACCCATTTAGAACCCACCACTGCATTAATATAAAGCAGCTTGGATGGCTTGAACTACAAAACCTGATTAAATTCCACCAACTATCCATAACCCATAACACTCTTTATAAACCTTCCAATACTCCTATTCTATCCACCCTCATCATCCCCTATAAAAATCTGAAGTCCTTAAGGTCATCTCACAAACTTCTAGTACGTACCTCTAAACCCAACAACAAGGCTGGCGATTCTCTCTTCTCTAATGCTATTGGAAAAGCCTGGAATCTTCTCCCCAGTGACCTTCCCTCACTTCCCTTATTATCACTCTTCAGAAACAAATTGAAACTGTTCCTCTGAACACACTGGTTGTGCCCCTGTACTAAACCTGACTAGTCATCTGTCTCTTCAAACTTGGCTCTACCTACCCTTACTATTCATGAACTGTTATTCCTTCCTTATTGACCATAATTACTATCTCCCTCTAGAATATTATAGCAATAACTGGGGGTGGCGGTAATGCTATTACCCGCGGTTGGCGTGGTTTGACATTATTTAAGAAAAGAAACTATTACTTTTCTTAAATAATGGCATCCTGTTTACTGCCCTTCCGCAGATGTCTGGCATCCGTGGCAGTTCTGATGTACTCTTGGCGCCTGCGCGGTATCACTAAAACAAAAAAAACAACGGAGAAAGCAAGATCTCCGTTTTTCAAATATCTCGCTATGTTAAATGAGTTTAACATGGCGAGACAGTTTTAAAATCGGACATCTCCGTTGCTTATTTATGTTAAACTCATTAGCGAACATAAAGAAAAAAGGAAGCATTGCTTTCTCCTCATTTGCTTCAAACATTGTTCGCTATGTTAAATGGGTTTAACATAAGCAATGGAGATCTCTCCGTTGCTTATTTTAAAAGTCTTCGCTATGTTAAACCCATTTAACAGTTATACTAATGGAAAAAGTCCGGACCTTTTTCCATTAGTATAACTCGATTACAATGGCCAATCAGCGTTTTGGGGGGGTCATGGTATATTGTACCCATATGCTGTATTATGCCTACATTCTGTACTGCTAGGTTGTTGTCCTCACTGAATTTTCTGTGTTAACCTGTAATATGCATTGTAAATATGACTTGTTTAGTGTTGTTTATTTTGTTATGTGTTGTTTTCATTGTTTGTCTTGGAGCTCATCTCCCCGGCCTCTACTGAAAATGGACATGTATCCAGTTAGACTAGCCCGGTCAACAAATGCAAAATAAAATAAAATAAATAAATAATTATGTTGCTTACCTATTCAGTAGAGTCAGTTTGTTTTGCTATGAGTTCTGTCACTTCCATGCACTTCAATTGTTATTTACTCCTAACTCTGACTGCAACATGACCTCTTCTTATTGTATTAATTATAGGTAGTGACTCAGAAGTAATTTTGGCATGATATTCACCTTTGAGATGGCTCAGCGTTCAGATAAATCATACTACTTTCCAAAATATGATCACTACTCTGTAATGCGAGACTGGAAATACTTTGCTGTAGTGTGAACCTAATGTTTATGTACCTGCAATGAAGTGCTACTCAGAAATATGTTGTTTCTTTTGAATGAACCATCAGTATTAATATTACCAAAAACATTCAGTTTAAGAATACAATCATGCAGCCTGGTATAAGATGTATTTTTAATTGCTTATATATTACAAAAACTAAATACTCAAACATTCTTGATGGGTACTGTGTGAGGGAGCAAAAAGGGTACTCGCAGAGTCTGATGCCCAGCCCTCTCCATTTCACTACTCTGACTTGTTACACTATTACCAGTACTAGTTTCTGACTGAATTATTGTTCTGAATCTGTACAGCATGACTTGTTGTAATCATATCAAGCCTTTTGAAAACATTATTCCAAAGATATTAAGCTGATTTAAATTAATTTAAAGTGGCACAGCTTACTGTAAAAGCTTACACTCCTTAGAGCTGTACACACAGTCTAGCCAAACTTCACCCTTACACTTTAAGCTGAGCCAAGAATAACAGTAAAAGAAGCATGGAGACAAATGCATTCTAGTTAACAGATTCAGAAATAAAACTTCATTTATATCATGTCCACTGTAAGTAAATGGTATAGAAATGCCTCTAATCATCAGCGTTTTGCTCAGCTATTAACTCTTCTAGCACCCTTAACCATATTAACATTATCATTAATATACTTTCCATTAGTATTAGCATTGATTTCTGGTTTGATAGCATTCACTGAATGCATTTCCATGGTGCCAAAAACATTTTAGGTCTGTTCTGGTGATTTACTTCTCAGCACTGACGTATTGCTGCAACACTTTCACTTTTTACAGACTTTGGTGAAACCTCCATGAATTCTACAGCCTACAGTTTAAAAGCTTTGTAATAGTATAGCTCCTTTGTCATAGTTTTAACTGAATATTACCTTGCTCACTCTAAACACATTTATGGCTTTTCCTAATATCAGCTTGTCTTTGACTTGCTCACTTCTGATTCCACACAAAATTAAATTAGCTCTTGACCCAGGAGTTCTAAAGCAGAAATCACACTACTCTGCCAGTTTGCATGTAAACAACATGCGTGCTTTCCCTTAAAGGCATGCTACACATTAGTTGTTCAATCTTTTCAGCTTCTGTTTGGTGAAATTTGACCTCTGCTGGTGTTTAAATAAGGAAGATTTCATGTCTGAATTATTGTACCAGCTGACTTTGCTATACTTACTGATGCCCCATGATATATGTTAAAACTGAAAGTACTTCCAACATAAATCAAAACCAAGAAAATCTACAGGTATTACTGCTCAATGTTAGGAGTCTAAACAAAAAACTCCACAACCTAGAAGCTATCTTCACCCTAGAAAATGCTGACATCTGTGTGGTCACTGAGGCATAGTTTAAAGCCACGGAAAGCACACCAACAGTGCAGCAAGGTTATAATGCCTTCCACACATTTAGACGAGCTACTTCACAGAAAGGGACTAAAGGTGGAGGTGTCTCTATTTACATCAAAAATAAATGTACTTCAAGGCTGGTCAAACAGGACAATGCACTTGAGCTGTTCCATGTTCAAATCACCATAGGCAAATTCCAATACTACTTTCTTGCAAGCTACAGGTCCTCATCTGTGACCCAGGAAACCCATACCATGTATTTAAACTTATTCAACATACTAACCATCCATCCCAATACCATATTCATGGGTGACTTTAATTACCCCACTTTTAACTGGGAATCCTACACAACACCAAACGTACATGCACATATATTCCTGGATTTTGTAAACACAAACTCCCTGGACCAGATAGTCAATACACCGACAAGGGGTGCAACCATACTGGATCTGGCCCAAATCAATATGGGAGAGAGCTGTACACCCCTACTGTAATGCCTTCCCTGGTAAGGTCAGACCACAAAATGGTCTCCATTGAAGTAAAAATAAAACCTGGACCCCCCAGCTAAACTTGGAATATTCAGGAACTACTCTAAGGCTAACCTCCTGCTACTAATTGATAACCTCACAAAATATGAAGCCCCCATAAACCCTGAGAACACTGCTGCCTATGCAGAACTATTGACAGAAACCCTGTACAAGCAAGTTAATAGCTGCACAGAGGCAGCTCTACCCACCAGAAAGAAGTACAGAACTAACTCAAAAACAAGCCACCCTGGTGTAATCACAAAATCAATAGGCTATAAAACAGGAGGGCAAACATCATGGCAATAATTAGGAGGTGCAGCACCCAGCAGAAAAAAAGCTCCCTCATCAAACTAAACAAACAACTCAGAGGACAAATAAAGTCTACCAAAGCCAAATTTGAGGGAGGTTTGGCCTCCCTGGCCAAGGACAACCACAAAGCATTCTTTAGCTATGTCCGCAATCTCAAAGGCAATACACAATTGTGTGCAGAGCTCATTGTAAATGGAGCCAGCAGACATAACAAACATCCTGGCTGATAAATTCAGCTCCAAATTTACCCCTCTCTCCCCCTCTACCTTCCCTCAGGAAATACCATCAAATATAACTCCCCATGCTATCATTAGTGACCTTGTCCTTAATGTTCCCTCTAAGGCCAAGAACACTACATCAGTGGGTCCAGACAATATCCCAGGATGGCTTCTAAATAGCATGAAACATAACCTATCAGTCCCTCTGGAATTGCTATTTAACTGTAGCCTCCAGACAGGCTTCATGCCTCATGAATGGAGAACAGCAACAGTCATCCCTCTGCAGAAAGGTGGGCCATATACAGATCCTGGAAACTACAGACCCATAAGTCTCACTAGTCTTATATGTAAAGCCATAGAAATAATTATTATGGAGATGATCAATAGAGATATAGTAAACCTCCAGACACTGAATCCAACCCAGTTTGGTTTTGTCAAGTGCAGATCATGCCTACTTAACCTGGTGAACTTTTTTGAGAAGGTAACTAAAGTAATTAATGAGGGAAAATGGTTCACACTGCCTACCTTGACTTGGCCAAGGCATTTGACTCAATACCCCACTCGAGCATTGTTGACAAACTCAAAAGGTTAGGTACAAACCTGTATGTCACCCAGTGGATACCCAACTGGCTGATAGACAGAACCCAGGAAGTTAGAACTGGGGAGTCCACCTCTACAAAGAGGCCGAACACAAGTGGAGTCCCTCAGGGATCAGTCTTTGGACTGCTTCTTTTTGACATTTACTTGTCAGATGTCAAGGTCAATGTCAGGGGTCTCTGGCTAACTAAATCTGTAGATGATTGCAAATTAGGAGCTGTCATTGAATCCCACACTGACACAAATGTTCTCCAGGAGGGGCTGATACAGACAAACAACTGGTGTCAGAGCCATGGACTAAAACTAAATGCCAAGAAATGCATAATAATAATATCCTTTGGGAAGTCATCCATCCCTGGTAAATATCATACTGACAACACACCCCGTAGAGCTGACCCAGTAGTGAGGGACTTAGGGACACACATAGATAGTAATCTAGCCTTTGACCATCACATGTCTACAGTAGTAAGGAAATCATTTTATGTTGTGCAACTTATAAACAAAGGTATGGCATCTAAGTCCAAGAAAGTCATTGTTGCACTGTATTCAGACCTATCATTGAGTACAATGCCCCCTTTGGTATGTACCTAATCAGGCATATCCAACAATTGGAACATCCACAGAGGTTCCTCACTAAAATAATACAGGGCATAAGTACAATGTCCTATGCAGACCACCTCAAGGCCCTATCCCTGTATTCTGTCTCCCACAAGCTTTTAGGGGAGATCTATGCCTGGCATACAGGGCATTGTCAGATCCCACTCTGATGGACCTTCAGCATATCCAGAAAATAAACAAAACCAGAATTATCCATTCTAAAGACTTAAACCTTGCCTGTGATATAAGTAGGACCTGCTGGAGAGACAGGTATGTATACCAGAGACTATCCTGTCTATGGAACAGGCTCCCCACCTATGTGAAGCAGAGTTGCTCCCTAATTCAATTCAAGTGCAACTTGGACAGTTGAATGGGAACCGAAAATTCATCCCTGGTTTGACACCTATGTCTCTAATGGACACAGATAATCTGTAAATGGTTCATCTCCCAGGCCCCTGCTTACACTTATCAAAGGTATCAGAACTTGCCATAGATTTGGGATGCATAGCTAGTCTTAAAAAGGCCCTTGTGGTTGTTAGCCTAGTAAACACCTATGAACCTATGAATATGGTACAAAGATTTCTTATAAGCATTTGCTGAAGTCTGAAACTAAACTTCATTTGTATATAGTGGAATCTTGGGAAGTGATGCCCTTAAAATTTAAGCCAAAGAATTTCTGAATTTCTGAATGTAAAGGTCAAATGTTGTTGCAAGCTACAAAGTAGGAAGTGATTATGGTGTTACTCTACAAATGATTCTTGCAACGTATCTCATATTTTAATACTAGTAACAAAATATACTACACCCCCCTGCAAATAATCTATAAACATGTCTAGTTTTATATTTCCATTACACGATTCTACTGTTTTTACACTGGTCTTATCAACAGTGGGTTCATGTGTTGTTATTGTTAATCACATGCTGTTTCCTTATACATAATCATTTCCATCAGGAAATGTCTGAGGGCCCATATAGCCAGGCAGTGCCTGAAAAACATTATTTGTGATATACATACACACACACACACGCACACACACACACACACACACACACACACACACACACACACACACACACACGCACACACACGCACACACACGCACAGACACACACACACACACACACACACACACACACACACACACACACACACACACACACACACACACACCGGATATATACTTACACATTGCGAAAATACCAGAAAACTAGCTACCCAGGACAGTTGATGAAAATCTACTCACCTCTCTGGTGATCCAGAGGGAATGGCTGATACACTGGTGGACGACTCTGTAAGAATCGACTAGCTTCTCTGGATCCAGATTCCCGGCTTGGGTCTTGCTGGTTGACTCCTGTGTAGGTTGCATCATATTCAGGGCCCGAGTAACTGTAAAACTGTCCCACTCCAAACTCACCACCAAAGTCAAAATGAGATTCTTCTTCTCCATAAGGTGGTGCTTCAGACCCATATTCAAAGCCAACTCGTTCTCTCAGATCAGATCTCGCCTCACCCTCTGCTCCGTTGGTGTTGCATAATTCTGCATGTCCTTCTGTAGGGTCAGAAAACAGATGGTTTATTTTCTAAATCCAGAAATACCAAGACACCTTCCACATATCCAGTAAATAGTACCACAGACTTTATGAAAATGCAAAATTGTTGTCTAGAACTTAGTTTTGTTTTCACTAAATGTAATCTATTGGTGATCTTATGCATTTTGTTTCTAAAAGCTGGGTTGCATGCCCCTATTTTCATAACATGCAAACGGACCAGGAGGCAGCATATGAGAACTCTGAACTTTAAAATTTGGAATATAAAACCAAAAAGAACAAGTGCAGAGTAAAGTAACAGTCATATAAACAATGTAAAGCTCATAGTCAGAAAGGGTCTATATTAGAACACCGAACTTTCAAAATTTCGAGTGTTCTAATATCGAACCCTATTAATCGAAAATTTAAAACATCGAACATATAGAACAGCAATTTTTTTTCCTAGGGAAAAAAATCGCTGTTCCAAAACACATACACACAACACAAGCACACCAAACAAACAGCAATCCACACACATACACCTAACCGTACACTAAACTATACATACACCACTAACTATCCACTTACCTTAACCCAAACCGCAACCCTAAGGTCTGTCACTATCACACACTCACCTCACCTGCACCCTAACCCTAACTCACCTAACCCGCCCTAACCATCACATCCACACAATCGCATACTTACCTAAACCCGACCCGTAACTTTCCACCACAGTGCTGAAAATACCGAAGCAACAGAAACTGACAACTGAATTCTTTCCCTAGGTAAAAAATTCGTTTTTCTGTTTCTTCAATATTTTCAGCATTCGCTGAAAACAGGTCAATATTAGAACACTTGAAATTTTGAAAGTTTGGTGTTCTAATATAGACCCGTCAGAAAGAGCTCTCTGTTTCTTTTGCCATCCTGTTCCAGCCTTTGTAAATATGGAGCTCTTTCTCTGCTTTGAGCAAAGCTCCTGCCCTCATATCTATTTCCTCCTTTGAGCATTTAAAGCTGCTGGTCAAGTGACTCAACTCTCATATACTCAAAAGTCACACCTTCATGCCACAGTCTCTCTTACAACGGCTTCAGTTACACCCCTTTACAGAATAAGATCATCTATATGGAAACTGCATATATCCAGGTTTTTTGTTTTGTAAAGTGATATTTTCTGAGCTGCCTACAGCATTTTATGAGGACATGTCTTTGAAAGTAGCACACAGCCATCATCACCTGAGTTGTCCTGCTGCTGATGAGCCATTAGGCGTTTCAACATCAGATATTCTAGCTTCCAGATCATGTCATGTTGTACTTCTGTTCTGTGACCATCTCAAATAATAACTTAAAGGTCCTGTCCCTGCTTAGTAATTTACAGCAAACTTCTCCATTTTACAGTGTGCAACAGTAAACCTAAATATACATCCTGGCAAACTCTGGGCTGGGAGTCCTGCTGCTGTGTGTATAACTTCTCCCATGGCTTCCCTCAGTCCTTGCAAGCCTTGGTGTCATTATTGAGAAAAAAACACCTTCCTCTCTACTTCTTCTGCAATACCAGTAAGAAGATACTGAAAGTTAACTGGTGCATGTAAGCAACCATTTGTGAGGCTACTCATTAGTGCTAAAACTCCGAGCATGTAATATTTACCCTTGTCCGAGCATGTGATGTTTACCCTTGTCCGAGCAGGTGATGTTTACCAATGTCCGAGCATGTGATGTTTACCAGTGTCCGAGCATGTGATGCTTACCATTGTCCGAGCATGTGATGTTTACCCTTGTCCGAGCATGGAATGTTTACCCTTGTCTGAGTATGTGATGTTTACCAATGTCCGAGCATGTGATGTTTACCCTTGTCCGAGCATGTGATGTTTACTACTGTCCGAGCATGTGATGTTTACCCTTGTCCGAGCATGTGATGTTTACCCTTGTCCGAGCATGTGATGCTTACCATTGTCCGAGCATGTGATGTTTACCCTTGTCCGAGCATGTGATGTTTACCCTTGTCCGAGCATGTGATGTTTACCCTTGTCCAAGCATGTGATGTTTACCATTGTCCGAGCATGTGCTGTTTACCCTTATCCAAGCATGTGATGTTTACCAATGTCCGTGCATGTGATGTTTACCATTGTCTGAACATGTGATGTCTACCCTTGTCCAAGCATCTGATGTTTACCATTGTCTGAGCATGTGATGTTTACCCTTGTCCGAGCACGTGATGTTTACCAATGTCCGAGCATGTGATGTTTACCATTGTCCGAGCATGTGATGTTTACCCTTGTCCGAGCATGTGATGTTTACCATTGTCCGAGCATGTGATGTTTACCCTTGTCTGAGCATGTGATGTTTACCATTGTCCGAGCATGTGATGTTTACCCTTGTCCGAGCATGTGATGTTTACCAATGTCCGAGCATGTGATGTTTACACTTGTCCGAGCATGTGATGTTTACCATTGTCCAAGCATGTGATGTTTACCCTTGTCCGAGCATGTGATGTTTACCATTGTCCGAGCATGTGATGTTTACCCTTGTCCGAGCATGTGATGTTTATCAATGTCCGAGCATGTGATGTTTACCCTTGTCCGAACATGTGATGCTTACCATTGTCTGGGCATGTGATGTTTACCCTTGTCCGAGCATGTGATGCTTACCATAGTCCGGGCATGTGATGTTTACCCTTGTCTGAGCATGTGATGTTTACCATTGTCCGAGCATGTGATGTTTACCCTTGTCCGAGCATGTGATGTTTACCAATGTCCGAGCATGTGATGTTTACCCTTGTCCGAGCATGTGATGTTTACCATTGTCTGAGCATGTGATGTTTACCCTTGTCCGAGCACATGGTGTTTACCAATGTCCGAGCATGTGATGTTTACTATTGTCCGAGCATGTGATGTTTACCCTTGTCCAATCATGTGATGTTTACCCTTGTCCGAGCATGCGATATTTACCATTGTCCGAGCATGCGATGTTTACCCTTGTTCGAGCATGTGATGTTTACCATTGTCCGAGCATGTGATGTTTACCCTTGTCCGAGCATGTGATGTTTACCCTTGTCCGAGCATGTGATGTTTACCAATGTCCAAGCATGTGATGTTTACCCTTGTCCGAGCATGTGATGTTTACCATTGTCCGAGCATGTGATGTTTACCCTTGTCCGAGCATGTGATGTTTACCAATGTCCGAGCATGTAATGTTTACCATTGTCTGAACATGTGATGTTTACCCTTGTCCAAGCATGTGATGTTTACCATTGTCTGAGCATGTGATGTTTACCCTTGTCCGAGCACATGATGTTTACCAATGTCCGAGCATGTGATGTTTACTATTGTCCGAGCATGTGATGTTTACCCTTGTCCAAGCATGTGATGTTTAGCCTTGTCCGAGCATGTTATATTTACCATTGTCCGAGCATGTGATGTTTACCCTTGTCCGAGCATGTGATGTTTACCATTGTCCGAGCATGTGATGTTTACCATTGTCTGAGCATGTGATGTTTACCATTGTCCGAGCATGTGATGTTTACCATTGTCCGAGCATGTGATGTTTACTATTGTCCGAGCATGTGATGTTTACCCTTGTCCAATCATGTGATGTTTACCCTTGTCCGAGCATGCGATATTTACCATTGTCTGAGCATGCGATGTTTACCCTTGTCCGAGCATGTGATGTTTGCCATTGTCCGAGCATGTGATGTTTACCCTTGTCCGAGCATGTGATGTTTACCCTTGTCCGAGCATGTGATGTTTACCAATGTCCGAGCATGTGATGTTTACCCTTGTCCGAGCATGTGATGTTTACCATTGTCCGAGCATGTGATGTTTACACTTGTCCGAGCATGTGATGTTTACCAATGTCTGAGCATGTAATGTTTACCATTGTCTGAACATGTGATGTTTACCCTTGTCCAAGCATGTGATGTTTACCATTGTCTGAGCATGTGATGTTTACCCTTGTCCGAGCACATGATGTTTACCAATGTCCGAGCATGTGATGTTTACTATTGTCCGAGCATGTGATGTTTACCCTTGTCCAAGCATGTGATGTTTAGCCTTGTCCGAGCATGTTATATTTACCATTGTCCGAGCATGTGATGTTTACCCTTGTCCGAGCATGTGATGTTTACCATTGTCCGAGCATGTGATGTTTACCATTGTCTGAGCATGTGATGTTTACCATTGTCCGAGCATGTGATGTTTACCATTGTCCGAGCATGTGATGTTTACCCTTAGGTTCATAGGTTCATACTAGGCTACCTGCCCTAGGGCATTTATAAGCCTAGCCAGAATGTGTTTGGCTTTCGCCACCCATTTTAAATTTATTTTGCTATGCCCTTTTCTGAGGTTAGTATACTGTGCCTCTAACAGTGACACAGAAGTGATACCCGGGGTAAACCTATGATCTCCCATCCACTCATCAAGATTCCTCTTGAAGAGAGTCAATGAGGGACTCTGCCTAACCTGGACTGGGATTTTCTTCCAGAGTGAAGGGAGCCTCTGGGTTATGAATCTGTCCCTCCAGCATGTCCTATTTATTTCAGTGCTGAGGTTCAAGTCTCTCAAGTGCATAGCTCGATGGGATTTGGATTTTCTGAGGTGCAGCATGTCCATTAATTCTGGGTTGGACATGGCTTTATCGTCAGGCACAGATCGCCTCTGAACAGGCGGTATGCCACTGAGTAGAGCTGGAGTTTCTTTAACCGGGCAGCATATGGCATCTGTTTGAGCCCTTTGATCCTCTTGGTGAGGTACTTTTGGGGTCTTTCCAGTTGCTGCAGATGTCTGGTAAGGTACATCCCAAAAGGGGCATTGTACTCAATTATGGGCCTGATGAGGGATGAGTAAAGAGGCTCGATGACCTCCCCTGATCTAGATGTGAATCCCTTCATGATTAGGTGGGCTATATAAAATGTTTTTCTAACCACTTTGGCCATGTGGTTGTCAAATGAGAGATTGCTATCAACTTGGGTCCCCAGGTCCCTAATTCCTTCTTCTGTACTTAATGGATTACCACCTATGTGGTAATTTGTGGGCATTTTGTTTTTGCCAAAGGGGATGACTATACACTTTTTGGCATTTAGCTTGAGGCCAAAGCTTTGGCACCAGTTGTCTGTTTCTATGAGGCTCTTTTGGAGGATGCTTGTGTTGGCTGGAGAGTCGATTATGGCACCCAGTTTGCAGTCATCTGCGAACTGGGCACCATGTCCGAGCATGTGATGTTTACCCTTGTCCGAGCATGTGATGTTTACCATTGTCCAAGCATGTGATGTTCACCCTTGTCCGAGCATGTGATGTTTACCATTGTCCGAGCATGTGATGTTTACCCTTGTCCGAGCATGTGATGTTTACCATTGTCCGAGCATGTGATGTTTACCCTTGTCCGAGCATGTGATGTTTACCATTGTCCGAGCATGTGATGTTTACCCTTGTCCGAGCATGTGATGTTTACCATTGTCCGAGCATGTGATGTTTACCCTTGTCCAAGCATGTGATGTTTACCAATGTCCGAGCATGTGATGTTTACCATTGTCCGAGCATGTGATGTTTACCCTTGCCCGAGCATGTGATGTTTACCATTGTCCGAGCATGTGATGTTTACCCTTGTCCGAGTATGTGATGTTTACCATTGTCCGAGCATGTGATGTTTACCCTTGTCCGAGCATGTGATGTTTACCAATGTCCGAGCATGTGATGTTTACCCTTGTCCGAGCATGTGATGTTTACCATTGTCCGAGCATGTGGTTTACCTTTGTCTGAGCATGTGATGTTTACCATTGTCCAAGCATGTGATGTTTACCCTTGTCCGAGCATTTGATGTTTTCCAATGTCCGAGCATGTGATGTTTACCATTGTCCGAGCATGTGATGTTTACCCTTGTCCGAGCATGTGATGTTTACCATTGTCCAAGCATGTGATGTTTACCAATGTCCGAGCATGTGATGTTTACCCTTGTCCAAGCATGTGATTTTTACCAATGTCCGAGCATGTGATGTTTACCATTGTCCATGCATGTGATGTTTACCATTGTCTGAGCATGTGATGTTTACCAATGTCCGAGCATGTGATGTTTACCCTTGTCCGAGCATGTGATGTTTACCATTGTCCGAGCATGTGATGTTTACCCTTGTCCGAGCATGTGATGTTTGCTTTTTTCCCACTTTTCTGAGATTTAAAAAAGTTCAGTTACAGGCTGGCTGTTCTTGAACTGTTTGTAAGTTTCTGTGAGGCCATTTTTTGCTAGGGCTAAAGGAAAGTCTCTCTGTTGATCAGTGGCAGTGAAAAACATTGAGCAGCCTGCCTGCCCCTGTGGGAGTGGTTACTGACTTGAAACTGTAGTTTTATTGGCCATTTTGGGTCAATTCCAAAACTCCTTCATCTTCCTCTCTTAAAACCTGGTTGCCTCGTGGTTTTGGCATCTTTCAGGCTTATTGGCTGTTGGTGAAGCACCCACCAAGAGGAGAAAACGCTGAGAGAAGAAAGGAGCCACTTTTGAGACTTTAATTATTTTTCCTCTCTTTATTTGCTAAGTTTTTTTGCATAGCCACCTATTTTAAGCATTTTCTGGCTTGTTAAATTTGATTTCTGCATTAGTAACTGTATTTAGAGCACAACCTAGAGCTGTTTACTGAATTTCCTGTTTGCACTTATTTTTAAAATCGTTTTTTTCTCAAAACTTGCATTTTATCTGTCTTTGGCCTAGCACTCTTGTGTGGGGTTCATGTACTGCACTGTTATAACTTGTTGATACTTGTTAACCTCTGCTATCTCTGAAAAAACAAAAAAACAAAAAAATCTTGCTTTTTTCCCACTTTTCTGAGATTTAAAAGTTCAGTTACGAGCTTGCTGTTCTTGAACTGTTTGTAAGTTTCTGTGAGGCCATTTTTTGCTTGGGCTAAAGGAAAGTCTCTCTGTTGATCAGTGGCAGTGAAAAACATTGAGCAGCCTGCCTGCCCCTGTGGGAGTGGTTACTGACTTGAAACTGTAGTTTTATTGGCCATTTTGGGTCAATTCCAAAACTCCTTCATCTTCCTCTCTTAAAACCCTCTTTGCGCAGTTTTATGGATTTTGAGCATAGCGCAACAACGGCAGCGCCTAATTGGGTTTAAACTATTCCTGGCTCCACAAAGTCTGCTTTTCACTTTTTCCCTTAGAACTGCTCTATCTCTCAATTTAAACACCATATTCTCATTCTAAGGCCCTTCACTGGTCCAATTAAGTAATCCTACAAATTAGCACTATTAAACCATAAGCACTACTTACTCTTATACTCTCTCGATTACCCTGTCCTCTATTGGTCCATCTTAAATTCAGTTTCCCTATTACTCTAGCATGTCCAAAGGTCAGTCAATGGTTTCCTCTCCAGTCCAGCTGGTGAATCTGGGAATTTTGAGGCAATGTTACAACTGTCTCATGTACACGGACAACCCTCTCCTCCTCCAAACAGGTTCAAATATATGTGAGAGATGCAACTATTTAGCCAAACTGGAGGCTGAGCTCTCTCATCTCAAAACTGGTGTAACCAGTCAGGAGGAGAAGGTAACCTCACACAACACAATTCCAGTATCACATAGTCCCACCACATCAGTGAACCAAACACATAAATACACAAAACATACTCGGAGGCTCTAAATAAAAATCTACCTAAGCAACAGAGACCTCCAAAGCAGACATCCAAGCAAATGCTACCTCAAAACAAAACACACACAACACATAACCCACAAAGTCAGTGTGCCAAGCAGCCACAGCCCCTAAGGCTGAATAACACACCTGATACTCTTGTTATAGGTGACTCTATTGTCAGACACACTGACGTCCAGCTCACCAGGCTGAATAAAGAGAAGGTCATGGTGAGCTGCCTGTCGGGTGCTAGGATCTGACACATAACACAAGCACTCAGGTCACTCCAAAGCAAATACAAATATGACTGAGTCATTGTACATGCTGGTGTGAATGACCTGAGACGTACCTCCTTGGACTACATGAAAAGAGACATAGAGGAGCTCTCTGATCATGTAGCCCAGGCTGGTATGACACTGACCTTGAGCAGCATCTTACCCTCACCTAGAATGATGCCACAGTACAAAGACAAAATGATCGATTTTAACAACTGGCTAAAATTTTGGTGTCATTCAAAGGGGATCCAGTGTCTGTCAGCCTGGGATGACATGGTCGACAAGCCACGTTGCTTTGCTAGGGACGGCTTGCACCTGTCAGCACTGGGCTTTCGGATATTGGCAAAGGTTCTTGCCACCCCCATAGTGCCTTTTTTAGGCAAGGCTCAAAAGTCAAACCCACCCCCATAGACAGCACAAGGAACAAGAAACTAAGGGTAATGCTGATAAATGCCAGAAGTCTTAACTTCAAGATGCACGCACTCGAAGCTCTCCTCAGTATGGAGAACATCGATATCTGTGCAGTGACAGAAACCTGGTTCAAGGCTCCAGAGAGCACCCCAGCACTACCAGGCTATACCTCATATCATGCTTTTCGTCCCCAAAACCCGGACCGAACCACAAAAGGAGGGGGAGTTTCCATATTTATCAAGGATATCCACACCTCCAGGTTAGTGGTATTGCACGGCATCGGAGACCATCCATGTGCAACTAACAGTGGGCAAGACTGCTTTTCAGTTTATAGCATCCTACAGACCACCCTCTCAAAGTCAGGAATCCTATTCGCTTTCCTGAAAACATTGGAGAACATGAAGATCTCTCCGAACACCATTATATTGGGTGACTTCAACTACCCAAACATTGACTGGGAGCACTACTCAAGCCCCAGCACCTTAGCCCAAAGATTCCTGGAAATTATAAACTCAAATGCTATGGAACAACTAGTCACCACTCCCACAAGAGGGGACAACATACTAGACCTGATCATTACCAACATGGGGACTCTATGTTCCACACCAGAAGTATATCCCTCATTGGTAAGATCAGACCATAAATTAATTTTACTGGATGTCCACATCCCGACCCCACCCCCAGCCCAGAAAACCACAGTGAAAAACTTCTCAAAAGCGAACTTCTCACTTTTCAAAACTGAAGTGGAATCCTTCAAGGCCCCAGGGCCAGTGGAAACTACAGCCCAAACTGCAGAATCCTATATAAATGCATTCTACGGACATCTCCAGGAATGCATGGATCATGCTATCCCAAACAAAACCAAGACCCAATCATCCAAAGGCAGGCGTCCAGTCTGGTGGACCCCTGCCATAAATAAACTGTACAACAGAAGGAGGAAGCTATTACATGATAGAGCAAAATCCCTAATAGGGAAAGCATCTCTGATCAGTACTAGCAAAAAATTATGATCCCTCATAAAATCCTCCAAGGCCAGCTTCGAGTGAAAAATTGCACAGGACACCAAAGACAATCATAAAGCTTTTTTCAGTTATGTTAGAAACCTGAGATGCAACTCCCAGACTTGTTCTGAGTTGATTCTAAACGACAAAAAATACACTGAACCCACAGACATCGCCAATATCCTGGCAGACAGGTTCAGTGCAAACTTCTCCACCCCCAAAAGAGCAAGTATCTATCCCAGCAGAGGGCTGTCTCCCAAACATCTCAGATGCTCAGGTGAAGGCTGTCCTCTCCAAAGCAAAAAACACTGCTTCCATGGGACCAGATGGTGTCCCAGGTTGCGTCCTACATGAACTACAAAAGGAACTAATCCCTCAAATAAAACAGCTATACAATCTCAGCCTCACTACAGGATATGTGCCCACAGAATGGTGTACAGCAACAGTGGTCCCACTCCACAAAGGTGGAGCCTCTACGGACCCTGGAAACTATCGCCCCATAAGCCTGACTAGCTTAGTCTGCAAGGCTATGGAGAGGGTCATCATGGAGCTCATAAACAAAGACATTGGGGACCTACAGACACTAGATCCTACCCAGTTCGGATTTGTCAAGGGCAGATCCTGCCTTTTGAACCTGGTTGACTTCTTTGAAACAGTCACCAAAGACATAGATGAAGGGAAGGTAGTCCACACAGCCTATCTGGACCTTGCAAAGGCATTTGACACAATACCCCACTCGGGCATCATAGATAAGATATCCAGCTTAAATATAAACCCCTATGTCACAAGATGGGTCTCAAACTGGCTCAAAGACTGAACCCACAGAGTGAGAGTTGCTGGAGCCATGTCAGACTCGAAACCGGTCACAAGTGGCATCCCACAGGGTTCTGTCCTGGGACCACCCTTGTTCGGTATATACTTTTCCGAGGTACAGGCAAACATGGGAGGACTATGGCTCACCAAGTTCACAGACGACTGCAAACTGGGCTCCATAATCAACTCTCCAGCTGACACAAACATCCTTCAAAAAGGTCTCACAGAGACAGATAACTGGTGCCAGCGCCATGGTTTAAAGCTAAATGCCAAAAAATGTATAGTCATACCCTTTGGCAAAAACAATGTGCCCACAAATTACCACATAGGCGGAAACCCATTAAGTACAGAGAAAGTTATTAGGGACCTGGGAACCCAAGTTGATAGCAATCTCTCCTTTGAAAACCACATTGCCAAAGTGGTTAGAAAGACCTTATACATAGCCCACCTCAGCATGAAGGGTTTCACATCTAGATCAAGAGAGGTAATCGTGCCCCTTTATTCATCCCTCATCAGGCCCATCATAGAATACAATGCCCCTTTTGGGATGTACCTTACCCGACACCTGCAGCAATTAGAAAGATCCCAAAAGTATCTCGCCAAGAGGATCAAGGGTCTCAAACAGATGCCATATGCTGCTCGGTTAAAAAAACTCCAGCTCTACTCAGTTGCATACCGCCTACTTCGAGGCGATCTATGCCTGACATACAAAGCTATGTCAAATCCAGAATTAATGGACATGCTCCACCTCAGTAAATCTAAATCCCTTAGAGCCACACGCTCGAGGGACTTGAACCTCAGCACAGAAATAAATAGAACTTGCTGGAGGGACAGGTTCATAACCCAGAGGCTCCCTTCACTCTGGAATAGAATTCCAGTTCATGTGAGGCAGAGCACCTCACTGAATCTCTTCAAGAAGAATCTCGATAAGTAGATGGGGGATCATAGGTTTGTCCCAGGGATTACTCCCGTGTCACTATTGACAGCGGCACAGTAAACTAAGCCTTAAAAAGGGCACAGTATACTCAAATCAAGGGGTGGCGTAAGCCATACAGAATCGGGCTAGGCTTATAATTGCCCCAGGGCAGATAGCCTAGTATGAACCTATGAACCTATGAACCTATGAATGAGAAAATGAGATGCAGAACAGTAACATCACTTATGGCCCACAGAGGTGAGTGAGGGGTTTTACATTTGACCTGCAGTTCCACTTACTCGTGCTCAATGCAATGTGATGTTAAGTCACAGCCCAGGGGCATGTTTATGTAGTGCACTGCCAGGACATTTACCAGCGCAGGCATAGTACTTACTGCTGCTTTACCAAGCAGCTTCGGGCAGGAGACAGGTTTACAACAGGGACATGGGAAGTGCATGGCCCTCTCCCAAGATACAACAGCTGGCACTTGGTCCTCAGCTGTACACACTGCAGCTAACTCCTCCTCCTCCACTCAGCCCTGCAGGAAGATCATCAATCACAGCGGAAAGATGTCTGCGACAATTTAGTTGTCTGAAGTACATTAACTTTAATTAAAGTTGGAACATTTTTGAGTTCCTGAAATCCACTTGCACCACTCTTCTTTTTCTCTTTGATATATTTCTCTTGATAGGCAATGAAATAAATCTGTAATATTATTTCTACAAAATGTAACTCCCGCAGGCCAGTTTTTGTACAGCCTAACAGCCCACTGCTGTCTGCTAAGTAATATGTCTCCTTAAGCAGGGGTGTAGCTAGGATTTTCAAATTTGTACTGACAGCTCTCAAACTACTACCCCCCTCTCCAGCCAAGCTACGGCCATTCTCGTAATTCACGGTTCGCTCTTTTAGTGTCGATGAAGAGGCATTCGCTGTAATGCCTCTTCAGTAATATAATATAAATTCACTCAAACTCGGTTCCTTGAATTGAAAATTAACCTGAAATGTCAGTTCTTTGAAAAATGCAGCATGGTAGTTGGGGTAGAGACTTTATGCTTTTGTTTTCTGTAACTAAGGTACAGGTTTTGAGCTTGAGTAAATTACTAACCACCTGCTACCACTAACTAGGATGTTTCATTCACACACACACCCCTACCTACCTCTTAGTGCAAGAAATATGGACAAAGCCTAAAATAAACAGGGACATTTATTAAATAATGTTCTCGTGAACTTAGAAAGTTGCTAGAATAACAGAATTTGTGCTAGTATGAATTTTTCTAAAGGACATGAAGTCTGAAGCTCAAATGTCTGTCATTATTTAGCAATTTCAGCCTTCAATGATTTTCTAGAAAATCACAAAATTTATGAGGAACAGACAAAAATATGGGGCAAAAATCTGGACATTCTGCAAAATTTGGACAGTTGAGAGGTATGCTACCTACCACACACACACAACCTTTCAACCTCTTACAGCAACAAACTCATAAATAAAACTGAGGCAAAGGCCCAAAAATAAGGACATTTTTTTTTAAATATTGCTCTTATAAACTTAGAAAGATAATAGAATAGTAGTAGGTCTTGCATCAGTACGAATTTTCTGAAAGGTATGAAATCTGAAACTGAAATGTCTGCATTATTTTCTAACTTCAGTCTTTAACAATTTGCCACTAATTTGCCAGAAAACTGCAATTTTATGAAAACGGACCAAAAATGTGATGCAAAAATATAAAATTGCCAGACAATACAGCTGGGAACCTGTCAAAGGAGGGACACCATTTTAATATGAGCACAGTTAACTTAGAGCAGCTGACAAAATTAGAGAATCTACATGCATTTCTGAAATAAATGTAATGTATAACTCTGATCATTACAGTTATTTATAAAAGTAAAGTAAACCCTCTATATTTTCTTCCAAAATTGATATTTTGTGGAGGGATCATTAGGGGAAGAGCAACATTTTGAGCCAAAATCAGGGACAGTTGAGGTTTGGCTATGCCTAATTCTATAAAGCAATTTGCATGTACCTCTCAACCTATTAATGCAATAAATCTGGACAAGGCCAAATATATTGAGGGAACATATAAACAGTACTAAAAATTGCTCTTGTATAAACTGGGACAGTTGATAGAACAGGTCTTATTTTAGCATGCATTTTTCTGAAGGTTATAAAGTCTGAAACTAGTGTGTCATTATTTAGTGACTTAATTCCTAAATCATTTGCCAGAAAACCACAAATTGAGGAACAAACCAAAAACAAGAAGCAAAAAATCTATTCATTCTTTGAAAATCTGGACAGTTGGGAGGTATAGTTCAGCTGGGGCTGTCTAAGTTTGCCGCCCTTCCCCCTCACAAAACCATGGTCGAATTGAGCCTCCCCCTGCAGCCATTCCAATGATCCATTACTTTGCTATTTCACTCCATTTACCATAAACACTAATGTGCATACTGATTTACTTCTATGATGATTTGAACATTTGAAAGTTTTATTTTGCATTTTACAGCACAAACACTAAGACATCTGCTAAACAAACTTGGCATTAAAACTTCTCTGCCCTTGAAACTCACATTCATTGAAACATTAAAACCCACATTCAAAGAAAAATACATTTTACCCATGGCAGATAAAAATTAATTCTGGGCTGCTTTTAAATCATAGGCCCCTTGCATATGAAACATACATGTGCTCTTTGATACACCTTCCTATTGCTTTGAACATTTTTCCAGTAAACAATGAAACAAAACTGCCAAATTCAGAACATTTCCATCATAAAAGTCTAGTCAAACTTCTACAGTCCACCATTATCAGTAAATAATATGCACAATCTCTGAAGTAGTAAAAAAAGTCATCTAAATAATTCCACGTTAAATAAATCTAACTAATGAAGAGGTTGCTGCTAGCAATCACCTTTATATTTCATGACTTCACCGAAAAATAGTGTCTGATGCCCCTGAGGAATAAATTGCCTAAATTACATTAATAATAAGCTAGTAATATTGCAACAGGAAATGGATGGCAAACTGTTAACAGGCTCATAGTTAATGTCTTAACTTTCAGTACAGCAGCATTCACCCCTTATGGGAGTAGAACCAATAACCTTCTGCATTAAAAGCAAGTACACAACATTTTGTGCTACTAGCAATGTGAGCCAACTTTGCATAATCAGCACTAAACTTCTCTTCCCCTGCAGCTCTCAGTTCCTTGTAAAATCTACGCAATACTCAACTACATCTCAACTTCGCAGCACAAGAAATCTGGAAAAAGCCAAATTTATTGGGGTGGGTCAAAGGGGCAAAAAACAGGAACACATTAAACATTGCTTGTATAATCTTGGAAAGCTGCTAGAATAAAATGCTGTGTTACCATCATACATTTTACTGCCAAGGTCACTGTGCAAAATAGTCAGAACAACATACCACTATGCCAAATCACCTGCTTTGTGAAAGAAAGGAAGACTGAAACTTAAATGGCTATCATTTAATGAATTCAGTTCTCACCATAGCTGTCAACCTCTTGGCACAAAACACCTGGACAAACCCAGTAATGAGGGAATACAGCCCTCAAACATATTCAGTGAATTCAGTACTTGCCATAGCTGTCAACCTTAGCACAAAAAACCTGGACAAAGCAAATAACAGGGTATTACAGTCCCAAAAATAAGGACAAATTTCAAATAGTCATAAACTTTAAAAAATTGCTATAAAAAAGGTTGTTAGTACATATTTATTGCTAGAATAAAAAGTTGTTTCACTATGTCACAAACACAGGGATAAGATGCAGACTTCACACAGAAGGCACCCCAGCCAAGACTCAAACCAGAAAACCTACAGCTGTGAGGCAACAATACTGCCACTGCACCAAATATGTAAGGAAGTAAACATTCAGAAACCTGAAGTCTGACATTTAAATGCCTGTCAATTTGTTAATCAGGACAGTCTGACTTGGAGCAAAAGAAAACACAATTCTCAGCAGAGGCCCAGGAAAAAATAATGCAGACATGTCTTTGTAACATGGGAGGACACAAAAGCAAACCCACACAAACACAGGGAGAAGATACAGACCCCCCACACACACACACAAAGAAAACACCCCAGCCAAGAACCAAACCCAAGAACCTACAGCTGTGAGGCATCAATGCTACGTTGCTACCACTGCACCATCAAATTTCAAGCATTGCAATATTTAAAACCCACAGATACATACAAATATTGATCAGATCAAATATGAGGCAAAAATCTGCAATTCTTTACAAATGGTGGTGGGTAGGGAATTCAGGTCTTTAACACCTGCATACAAGGTACAGGGTTCAAGCCTGAGGTATTCCCTACCACACCACGATTAGTAATCACACCAGTACATCCCACCTGGGGCATTTTCACACACACACACACACACACCAGTCCCAACGTACTCACCAACCCTCCATGACGTGAGACCAGCTCGGGAATCCTGCTCACACCAACATAACGAATCCTCTCCCAGTGCAGTAAAATGAATCCTGCTCACACCAACATAACGAGAATCCTGTCCCAGTGTGCAGCTCACACCAACATAACGAATCCTCCTGTTCGACAAACATTTGGAGCTCCCAGTCCCAATGTGCAAGCGTGACAAACATAAAGTTTAAAGCGCGAAAGTTTGAAATGCCCAACATAACGAGAATCCTGTCCCAGTGTGCAGCTCACACCAACATAACGAATCCTCCTGTTCGACAAACATTTGGAGCTCCCAGTCCCAATGTGCAAGCGTGACAAACATAAAGTTTAAAGCGCGAAAGTTTGAAATGCCCAACATAACGAGAATCCTGTCCCAGTGTGCAGCTCACACCAACATAACGAATCCTCCTGTTCGACAAACATTTGGAGCTCCCAGTCCCAATGTGCAAGTGTGACAAACATAAAGTTTAAAGCGCGAAAGTTTGAAATGCCCAACATAACGAGAATCCTGTCCCAGTGTGCAGCTCACACCCTCATAACGAATCCTCCTGTTCGACAAACATTTGGAGCTCCCAGTCCCAATGTGCAAGCGTGACAAACATAAAGTTTAAAGCGCGAAAGTTTGAAATGCTACCCGCTCGGAAAGCATTTGGAGCGCTGACTGGCTGCCTAAAGCGCGCTGACGTCATTGTGCAGTAAAGCGCGAAGGAAAAAAGTTTAAAATGCTACCCCCCCCTTCTACATACGTTGTACTGAAATCAGTACAGTGCGTATGCCTCCCGACGTCCCTGTCCTTAAGTAGATCCCCCAAGAACACTGAAGCTAAATGTAGTCTCCTATGGTATGCAATGAGCTCCAATCAGCCCTTCTCCAGCCCACTAAGATAATACCAACCTATTGAGTTCCTGGACATGATTGCTAATTGGAAGACTGACATACATACGTAAGCATTATATCCAGCTGTGCAACGGTGGCCACTTCCTGGGGAGAAAGCCATCCCCTAGAAACAGTATATCTGCCACTTTATCCCTAAATTACTACTTTTTCTTAGACACATTGAATAGTTTTTTCTTTTTACCATTTTACTTATGATACATCAATAAATTAATAACTTAACATCTTTAAGTATTTTCTGAAGCCCAGATTATTTCAGCTTGACCCAACTTAAATCAGGTATTCTTTTAAGATCTGATGCTGCAACATTTTGTAAACATTTACTGGCTCTCCCAGCCTATGCATTAAGCTCTCTCTACACCTCAATAACCCTTTAGTTCTATTTCCTATACCCCAATAACCCTTTAGTTCCATTGTCCCACACCCTAGTAACCCTTTAGTTCTATTGTCCCACACCCCAGTAACCCTTTAGTTCTATTTCCTATACCCCAATAACCCTTTAGTTCCATTGTCCCAACCAGAATTTTTACTATTTTGCTCCAATGCAGGGAAGTAGTCAGGATTACTGGAATTGTATACTAGGCCCCAGATACCATCCCAAGTGTTGCGAACACTGTGGGTTTGATTCTAAAAGACTTGCTCTTGGTGTACGTGACTTAGTCTCGTGTAAACCTATTTTATAGACAAGTCTTACCCCACAGCAAATCAAGTACATCGAGAGCAAGTGTTTTGTAATCTGGCCATACATGTCATTTAGTTACATTTTGTAACTGGGACTAGTCATAGTCATGATTGTAGCCAGATGTTTTTGATTTATACACTGTGGTTTTTGCTACTAACACCCAATGTTTTTCTTTTCAGTATAAAAATATGTAATTAAGGACAAAATGTCCTTATTAATATACTCTCATTAAAAGCTTCTTACTGGATGATGACTAATATGTCAAATCATCTCTCAGTTGGGATGTGCAATCTTCTTTGCTGTTTCACAAATACCCTTTTTATTTTGTTTATATTTTTGAAGGTGGGATAGTTGATATTGTTGTGTTGGGCAAAAAGCTGCCTCTTCCAAAATTAAACAATAAACCATGGCTTACATGATATATGGCCAGCTAAAACCATGCATGGGAATTAAGAGATGAGTGCTGGATCACCATTATGCTCAGTCAGATAATTTTTCTTTTTTTTAATTAGAATTTACACTCCTCACTCCCTGTCATGGTGAGTGGAAATAGTACAGTGCCTACTCTGCTGAAAAGTAGGTGCATATTCCAAGCACACGTGTGGTCTGGACACTTTGATAGGCACAGCACCTCTGTCAGCCCCTGCATGCAAAGCTACTCACATCTGACAATCTACTAAGTATTAATACTGTGGTATGACTTTGACCACACCCTTCTCCCCAGGATGGAAAGACTGATGTAGGTAATTCACTCCTATCCCTTCTGGCTACACAGTCGGTACCTCACAAACACAATGTATAACTGTGTAAAGTGCATATTTCCACATAGAGCTGTATCCCAGACAGCGTCTAGTCACACTATGACAGGCACAACACTGCTATGAATACATGCATGTAAAGTCGCACACACCCGATAATCTATTAAGCAATGGGCACATCGAAGAACACCTTTCTGACATTTGACTATCACGTTGCAATGGTAGTCAGGAAATCCTTTTGCCTTGCACAGCTTACAGCAAAAAGTATTTTTTCCAGACTGAAAGAAGTCTTCATCTCCATGTACTCCTTTTTGATTAGATCCATCATTGAGTGCAATGCCCCCTTTGTGATGTCCCTTATGAGGCATGTCAAGCAATTTGAAAGAACCCAGGGGTTAGTAACTAAAAAGATCAGAGGCTTAAATGATTTGAGGTACAAAGACAGACTGGAGGCTTTATCCATTTACTCAGTTTATTGCGGACCCCTTAGGGGAGACCTGTGTCTTGCTTGTAGGGCTCTAAGGGTTTCAACTGTACAAAAACTCTTACAACTCAAAAAAATTTAAACAGTCCAGCTAACAACAGGGCACAGATGTAAATTTACTCAGATAACTAAATAAGACAAAAAAGGGTCAGATTTGTTGTGCAGCTCCTACCCCTTCTCTAAAACAAACAACATCTCCAAATTAAACAGTGCAACACATTGTATATCTTAAAAAAAGATCTGGACACATGGATTAGTGTTCATAAATTCTCCTCTGATATGACAGGTCTTGCTGTCTTTGAATGAGAAGAAAGGCTTAAAGATAGGTGTAAGCAAGGTGGAAATGCTTCTGAGGATCTGTTGCACTTTAACTCCTATGATCCTCTGATGAGGTATGATGAACTTGCAGAAATTTAGAATCATGCATATACCTCTGATAAGTACTGCCTCTGAATAACTGAAATTCAAACTAAAAAAATACTTTATCCTCCATAAAATCCTTAATTCACTAGATTACTTTTCTAATATAACCAACTATCAAATAAACACCTCAAAATGTTTCATTTTTCCTATTAACCCATATAATCATAATGAATCACACTTTCCCAATACCAACATTTAATTTACTTACAAACTAAAATATCTGAGTATTATTCATACCCACAAGGAATTGATGAAAGGCAACCTTCAAAAACATGGGAACAAGTTAAATTAATCATTTCAAGATGGAAGAATATAAACTTATCCCCCTTGTTGAAAGCGACTATTATTAAGATGAATGTTTTGCCTAGAATTCAATTTCCTCTAAATTCCATTAACTAAAATATTCCTAAAAGTTTCTTTTATAAAATGGAAATAGTCCTATCAAAATTCATTTGATTCCCAAAGACAATAAGAATGTATGAAAAACTAATATTCCCAAAAGATAAAGGTGGATTAGGACTCCCAGATTTCAAGTTATACCACTCTATCATTAATGCTAGTCAACTTATTAAAATCTCTAATTATGACATAGCTTGCCAAACATGGTCACCTATCTGGGTCAAAATATGGTATAATCAAATAAGCTCTATACACATCAATCCTAAGACAATACTTTACTTACAACCTAATAACAACCTCATAACCAAAAATTCACCCTATGATCAAAAATAAAATAACTATTTTTCAAAATTTAATTTCATCCTTACACCTTGAAAACACACTTGAATTCCTGCAACCCATACATTTCAATCCTAACTTTAAAAATCAACAATAAAATGATAGAGCTCGACAAATATCCACAAATTAAAAATATTACAGTTTGGCAATTATACCATATTAATAATCTTAACATGGACGAACTAAGAAACCACTTAGGCACATCACGTAAATGTGACCCAATACTTAGACAACTTAGATAAGTAATAAAATCGAAATAATTTAATGCAAAAATAGAGGAAAAAGAGATAAAAACAACACAACAATTATTAACACCCTATCCTGTAAATCTAAAATGATCTCTCAGGTCTGTAAACTAATTTCACAAATGAAATTCCAGTCTTCATTTCTTTATTCCAAATACTGGGTGGACATCGATAAGAATATTTCATTAGAGCAAAAACATGATGCTATACAAAACACTTTAAAACTAACCCCATTTGAGAATCTAATATATACTCAGGTCATGATAATAATAATTCATATCATACCCCTGCTGTCCTAAATAAGTCTGGATATAAGAAAACTCTATCCTGCCCCTTTTGCCCTCTGATTAGTGCAGATTTACTCCATATTTTTTGGAGTTGTAAAACTGGCTATAAATTATGGAAACTGGCTACAAATGATGGTGCTCTCTCAGAATAAAACTTGAAAAGATGGGGTACAAAAAGACTACCTTCTCGTGGGAAATTACAATTCTCCATGTAACCCCTAAATCTCTCACAGGATTACGCAAACATGTATTAATAACACTATGTGCCTTGATCAAACATTTTATAGCAAAAAATTGGCTAAACAAATCCAAAATCTCCTGGGAAAACTTCAGAGATATGGCTATAAAATATGTATCTTTACATAAATCGTTAACTAAAAATAATACAAAAAGGACATACTTCCAAATGTACTGGAGCAACCTACTTGACTCAATTTTGTCTAATTAAATGGAATTACCCTTATATTAGAATCCAGTTGCATGAAGACTGCCTCTATATAAAACATCAGATCTAAGATAAATACAAAATAGGTAACTAAAACATACTGGAAATACTTATTAACCCACCTGCTAGTGGCAACCATGATGCAAATAGTGTAAACAGCCTTCAACGCATTTATACTCACTGGCCAAATGTCCCCCCTATCACTCAAACCCCCAACCAACTGTTCCTTCCACTCCAGATCATAAAATAGTGACTTTGTACCATATAACAGTGTGCATTTAGACAGGAGAACATGGTTATTTACAATCTACTGTTTTTGTATATAGCTATTATTCTTTAGATGTAAGTTCTCTAGCCAAGATGAATGTATGTTTGTACTTGTTCTTCCTTTGGCATTTTGTATCTGTTATTGTTTGTTTATGTAAATGAAAACAATACATAATAAACTGTGAAAAAAGACACGTTTTTCCTACCTGTTCCTTTTGGTGGACATAAGGCACAGTCCTGACCCCATGCCTCACCAAAGAGGCAGCAACATTCTGTGTAGGTGGTCTGTCTCTCATTAATTGGCTTAGCACACATCATGCTCTGAGTCACTGTTCCCCAACAAACAGAAAGGAGCACATGTTCGCCTGCATCAGTGTCAGCTGGAAAACGAAACAAAGACAAGAATAAGGCACCCTCTCAAGCCATAAGCCATGCAGAAACATGGTTATTGTTTTGATTACAATTTCATACAGCTAACTACAGACAGTTTTTATCTGTTATAAAACAAAATCAGCATTGTTTTTACCTCTATCTCTATATATTTATATATGTACATACACATAGATATATAAAATAAACACACACAAGCACGCACACGCGCACACACACACTATATGAGTGTGCCTATAATGCCAAGTTGTAAAACTCATAGTCCATTTAGTATCAGACTTGTACATTGACAGTAAGTGCAACCCTTTGGAAGACAGTTGCTGCAAGAAGTGGAATTATGTTTTGCTTTGCTGGGAATAAGACAGGACTGACTGCAGTGCATCTATATAATTTTCTCATGCAGAAGAATCTATGACAGAGCAACATAGTTAACTATGGAAGGCCTGCAGGCAAGTCACCTAAGCTGCATCCTTTGCATGAATAAAAATAACTTTGCAATGTTCAACAAAATCATAGCTCTGTACATTAGTTGCAAATAATATACTAAAAAGAGGAAGTGCCGGTCTGTTATCACTGTTAGAAAAATACATTGTATAATTCCCTTAAAGGGCACAAAGCTAGTAAACTTAAATCTGGTATTTTTGGAACACAAGCACTCATAGGTGGGAAAGATACACTTTTTGAATAATGTTCACATCAGTGAAGAAGCATTGCTGTACATTACACCTGCTGTAATATTTATTTATTTTATTTGTTTTATTTTACATTTGTTAACCAGGCTAGTCTAGCTGGATATATTCCCATTTTCAGTAGAGGCCCGGGGAGAAAAGCTCCAGCAAAATAGAAAATTAAAAATGTTGTTACATGGTAAATGAAAGGATTTAAAAAAAAGTACAAGAAGTAATAATAACATACTAAAGATATTTACACTTGAAAAAGCGACAATAAAAAATGTAGCACAGTAAGATTCATAAGGAATTTTTCACATCAAAGTAGAAAGATTTCAGCAGTATGTTGATTAGAGTTCAAACAGTAACAGCCTTGCTTGCATGAATTAGCTTTAAAATGTTAGTAAGTTTATTTGGAAGAGGAAGTATCAGTAGTGAAAATGGGTGGTTAGTCGGGGTTGCTACAAGTCATAACCAGTGCGTTTTGAGGTGTTTTTTGAGTTTTTGTTTAAAGAGAGGCAAGGAAGAGAGTAGAGTTAGTTCATTGGGTAGCTGGTTCCAGTTTTTACCCACTGTGTTAGTAAACATAGAGACACCAGCCATGTTGTTTGACTTGGTTATGCTAGCGAGGAATTTGCTAGAAGAACGTAGGGAATTCAGACTTTTATAGGGGATTAAGAGATTGGAGAGTATAGGGGTGGTGTTGGGTTGGTAAAATATCTTGTGGGCAATGGTGAGCTGGGAGATTATCAGATGGTTTTGGAATTCAAGCCAGTCTAGCTGCCAAAGATTCAGACTGTGGTGGGTTCTAAAGGGGTTGCCAGTGGCAAATCTGGCGATGTTATTATATGAAGTTGCTAGTTTGTTAAGATTATTTTTCTTTAGGTTAGTATATAGAGGTGAGGCATACAGAAGAGTTGAGATTAGACGGGAGTGAGCAATCTTGGTTCTGGCTGTTGGGGTTAGGAAAGGTTTGATTCTATATAAGGAGCCTATTTTTCTGTTGACAGTTTTAATGGTGTTATTTATATGGTAATCAAATGTAAGGTTATTGTCAATGGTAATTCCTAACAGTTTATTGGTAGAGTCAGGGAATATAATAGTGCCATTATTGGAAGAGACTGAGAAATGTATGGGGGAGGACTTAATAGTGGGAGTAAAGAGAAGGAGCTTGTTTTTTTGGCATTAGGAAGGAGGCAGCGTTTTGTAAACCATGTTTCTACAATGTTAAAAACATTTTGAGTAAGAGAATGTAGTTCTGATGGGGAGTATGCTGAGCATATTAGTGTAGAATCATCTGCATATGGAATGCAGGTGGCTTGAGGAATTGCTACATGGAGGTCATTGATAAATAATGGGAAAAGAAGTGGCCCAAGAATAGAGCCCTGAGGGACTCCGAGGGTGATTGGCAGAAAGGATGAAATTTGATATTCCCAGAGAACTGCCTGTTGCCTGTTGCTAAGGTAGGATCTGAACCATTTAACAGCCTGAGAGTCAAAGGAAAGGGATTCAAGAATATTGATTAGAAGGGTGTGGTTTACCATGTCGAAAGCTTTTGAGAGGTCAATAAAGAGTGCAGATGAGTGGATGTTTTTATTGCGGTTTCTATTGATGGTATCTGTAAAGGATAAAAGGGCAGTTGTGGTACTGTGTGATGGCCTAAAGCCATGTTGGCAGTTTGCTATTATGTTATGTTGAGATAAATGATGTAAAAGTTGTTGGTGAACGCATTTTTCTATAATTTTTGCTAAGGGTGATAAGAGAGCTATTGGCTGATAGAGTAGTCATTTGAGTTCCCAAATATACAAATGTAAAACAACATGTGGTATTAGGTAATTACTTAGTACTCATGTAACATTTTCTGATATAGTACCACAAATAGAAACAATAGGCTGGCCAGGTACATTACAGGTATTTTTGTGAATTTTAGGCAAACAGTAGAGTATAGGCACTTGAACATCAGAAGGGACAATCTTCTCAAACATTTTCTCTCAAATACTCTAATATCACACCTTTATTAATCAAACACTAAAATTAGGAACAGATTAATTATAAGCCATTAGATTTACCCTCTTAAAAGTGGCAAAATCTGAAAAAAAAAGAAAGATAAGGAACAGGTAACCCATTTGAAATGTTTAGACCCACTAGAACAAGTTCCTAAAACATGGAGACTGAGTGACCAAAAAAAATGAACTTATATATGTCAAGCAGAGTGCCTCTTTGGACCTCTTCAAGAGGAACCTTGTGCTAGACAGGGGTCCAGGAAAGTAAATAATGTGGGAAGAAATATTCAGGTATAGGCCCTAGGGCTGATAGCCTAGTACTAACCTATGAACCTATGAACCTATATATATATATATATATATATATATATATCTCAAGACTGAGATGGCCATTTTTCATAATATTTTCTCTGAAGTATGGCAATCTTGGAGTTGGTATACATTTGGGGTTCAGGGAGGCAAACCTCCTGTAAAAATGAAGTTTAAAGGAAATGACTGATGTCTGAGACTTGCTCTTCTCCTGGATTTTCTTTTTTTTTCTTTTTTCAATCTTTCAGCACTCAGTGTGATGAGTAATACTGACATTTCAATAGGGAGGTAAAAAAAACAAAAAATTAGAAACAAGTGTACGGAGAGCTTGAGGCAGTGTGGTATGCATCAGCAATGCATTTTAATCAGAGAAACAGAACAAAGCAACACTTAAAGAGCTGTAGAAATAATATTTTAATGAAGACAGACTGCCATAAATCAGCATCAGACTGCAGCTTTGCTCAGAGACCCTCTTTAGTACTGCTTGATCACGACCTTATTTAAAAGGCAATACACATCATGTGATCATATCTCCCACTCACCTGACGCTGTACCATGATCTTGCAAACAAAGCAATCGTCATGCTGAAAAACAAGGCAAAAAGAGTGTTTCCTCTTACAGATTACACCTGCTGTGATACATACTCTGATAAATGAAATTCACTTAAGGATAGAGGATGTGTTCTTTGGATTCAGATTGTCACCTGCTTTAAAGGGCTTCTTCACAATGAGCCTCAAATAGCTTTGCAGTATTCTACAGTGTTAATTTCCCATACCTTAACAAGTGCTTTGATTTGATGGACTTTTAAGACAATGTATGCTCAGTTCAGCACTTAACTTCTTTATATGCATAAACCTGTAAATCATGAAATGCTGACATCCCTTGTAAAATTTGAAATGTAGACAAAACTAAGTTACATCACCCCCCATACTTACATACACCAACTCCACAGTTACACAACAGTGGGGTGAAAGGCAATGTCTATTGGTTCTGAAAGCAGATTTCAGTGAATTTAATTTATGACATCAGCATTCACTGAAAGGATGCATAAACTACTGGCACACACCCTAAAAAGTACGATCCTCCCTTTCCAGACACCGCAGTACTATTCTCTGGCCTGCTGCTGTGAACTGATTAAAGAGACTTGTGTATCCCTCTGCGTATATGCAGGTTCAATACACAGTTTCATGTTCATAGAATGCAGTTACTACTTTATGTAAGACATGAAACTGTCAGTAATTAATGTATTATGCATGTATTGTGAATATATGGTTAGAGTGCTTATATAGTTTACACAGAAAAAAAATATATTAATACATCTGCCTTAACCTATACAAATATTACAAATAGTTGGTAATACAGTCATGTAATAGTGGCAATTCAGTGCTTAATTGAATGTTTCATTACAATCTCATCTCATATTTTTTATACGTTTATTAAGCAGGTAAATATGAATCACCTTGTTAATGACTGGTAAGAGCAAAACCTGAAATACAATTTATTTAAGCAATACATTTTGCAACATGGTTTAGCATGCTGTGCTTTGATTATGCTGTGTTTGGGAAACTCATTAAAGAATAAATAAAATACAGAACATCAAGCACTATAGTAAGATTTATTGTAAATATCTGGCTGATTTATTTTTAAAACTATTTCAAGTATTTTTTCAGGTAAGTAAACTGTGTGGTTCTGCTTTATCTCAGTGCTGTAATACATCAGCATAATATGCTGACACTCAGCACACCCGCATTTGACACAAATGATTAGCATGCTTAGTGCATGTACGTTTCTGCATATTGAATAAGTTTATATTTACGTGATTCTTTACCGCATGTGATACATCTAGCATAGATGAGCATTGGGTTTTTGGTTTGCACATTTACTGCGGCTGCTCTAATGGCCGAAAGATTATTTTTCTGCAAGATTTGGAGGATTTCCCCTTGTTCCTGAATTTATTCTCCTGTACAGTGCTTCTTCCAGTTAGGAAATGCAATAATTTATAGGTCACAGATTCCTGTAATCTACCACTTTTAATACTTCCATTTCATAATTACTCATTAGCTTGCTAATCAGATAAGTGGGCTGTAGCCAGGCAAGTGAACTGGACCTGAAATGGCCCTTTTTCCGTAATGATCCAAGTCAGGGGCAGAACTGATTTTAAACATTTTCATTCATATTAAATTAATCAATCAGATAAATAACTACAAAGATTCTAAGTCAATTATATAATGTGACAAGTGGTCCTACAGAGAGAATGCTGAACTTTCAATTCACTGAGTGAGGAAGTCATGCAAAAAAGCGTTAACTCCCCCCATTCCTTGAACAACAGACATGTGGACAGACAGACAGACAGACAGACACACACACACACACACACACACACACACACACACACACACACACACACACACACACACACACACACACACACACACACACACACACACACACACACACACACACAAATGTGCATGTGTGCGCTTAATACTGCCACAGATGTGCATCCTCAGCATTGTATTCAACAATGACTTTAATTTTTTTTGTAATCCATACTATTACAAAAGCATAAAACATGCAGTCTGCTATGACCTTGCACTAGCCGTGTCAAGGCACTTCTTACCATCGTAGTAAGTCATATTGATACATTTTCTCTGTGTCAGATCCAGTAGCAGTGGGGGGTGACAGAAACAGTAAAAGGAGCCTGGTGTGTTAATGCATTCCCCATTTATACAGGAGTCTTCCTCCAAACACTCATTGATATCTGTAAATAGAAATTAGACCTTTTACTCCATTGAATTAATTTATCTTTTAGATCTCTTCTGCAAAGTATTCAGAGAGGGTTGCACTATAGTCTTAGTGCTACTTAAAATACTTAAGAGCATGAAACATAAACCTTTCCATAAAATATACTACAAAGAAATCATAAAACTACTTCAAAAATAAGACATAAAAGCACAAGTTTGATAAGCAGTCTCATAATCTAACAAAGTTGTCATGTTTATCTGCACTCAGTACTCATTGTTGTATTGGTTTACATGCATGAGCAATACTTTGGTTAATCAGGACAGTAAGCCATGAGTAAAAACATCAATATGGTATGCCATTGGGATAAGACTAATAGCACATACTTTGCAGTGTGGTATAACAGCTTTTAACAAAGTAACAGTGGCAATTAACATGGCAATTTTATTGTTTTTCAGCAAACCCTAGTCAGAAATAAAGCTGCCATGGCAATTTATGCAGTCCTCCTTAAGGCTGCCTCCTTCTGCCTTTGTTGCATCACACTCCCACTACTCTCTGTTAACTACATAACTATGCTGTTGTCTTGTTTCTGCTATTGCTACATGCAAACTAAGGCAGCAGATCTTATGTGTTGACTGATTCACTTAAACATTAGTCTGTTACAGTAGAAACACGTGGCATCACTAACACCGTTCTTTTGCACGCTTGGAACGGGAAATGATAAATAATTGTTTCGGATATGTTCAGCATATTTGTGTGTAAGCACATTCACTTTTTAACTACACTGCTGATACTACAGCTTGTTAACATCACAATTCCACTGCTGATTTGTCTTTACTAACATTATAAATTCTAGTTTTTGATTCATTCAAGTATTTTTGGGTTCTACTCATGTCTTAGTAAGCTTTAAAGGCAATGCACTTTCAAGCGCTTCTTTACCAGGTAATTACACATTGACAGAAGCATTCAAAAGGAGGTTGGAAGTAAAGACGAGTACTTCACTTTAGTGTGAAAAATGCTTTGCTTCACTGACACATGTATAAGAATGCAACAGAGTGTATATGGACATTCACCTCTGTTGTTTTTATATTGCCAAACAGCTGTCAAATAGTTTAGGGCATATTAGTAACCTTTTTCTTTCAAGAAAACATGACTAGCAATTTCTACAAATCTGACCTGATCATTAATTTTTCAGTCATATATTCTTCTGGTTCTCTTTTAGATTGCTTCCAGGTTGGAATTGCAGGAACCTGCTTGAAGCAACTGTGTCACACACAGTAGTGTCACTTGTCACGCTGTCCTGTCATTTAGCTGCCTTCCCAAATACAAATGGAGTGAAATAGTGGTATGTTAATATTATCTGCAAGCTTCAGCACATGCTCATAAAAAGTATGCCATCTCCAGTCATGCCCACAAGGTCGCCGGCCCACACTGTACTCATGACATCTCCTTTGGATAAACCAGGAATAAAGTTCAATCTTCTGCCTTGTTCATATGGAAGTAAACTCTCTCTCTTAAATATGGAGTCCTTGCATCTCTGCTCAAATGTCTGACATCCTAGGCCTATCACCTATACAGGCATGTCACGGGTGCAGAAATGTATGCAGTTCATGCCGAATACTATCAGAAGGTTTAGAAACTTCAGAAATTTGTGGTTTCACCCCCAACCTAAAAAATTAGTCCCAAGAAAATTTTCCCTGCAGTATACAGGAGCCAGAAAATGATATGCTGGTGTTATACTTACTACTGTAAAGCAGATGGGATTTCTGCTGTAAACTGTCTACTCACCTGTGCACTCTAGCCTAATATTATCATAGTAATAGCCAAATCGGCAGTAGCAACTGTAGCCAGGGAGCTGGTTGACACAACGTCCATTCTTACAGATCTCTGATCCAAAAAGTGCACATTCATTTACATCTGTAAACACAAAGGGAAGGTGTTAAAAAGTAGAAGAAGTGAAGATGGACATCATAATCATTGCCACTGGTAAAGCAGGTACATAAAGGATCTATATTATTAATAGATCTAGGATATGAATGAAAGACTTATTAAACATCTTCTGTGTTATTATTAATATTATTACTATCAATATGATGACAAATATGATGATGATGATGATTCTTCTTCTTAGCTTATGTACTTAAGGCTGATAAAAGAAAGCAACATAGAAGTACTGAAATCTCACCATTTATACAATGTTCTCCATTAATAGTTAAGAAATATTGTATTTAACACAAAATGGAAATAAGGAATTTTTTTTCACTTTTGATTAATATAATTATATTGATCTTTTTAACTAAATATTGCAATATATGTGTCTTTTTAAATGCATTTAGTGAAAAATATTTTTGAACTCTTCGATACCAATGAGATATGATACTTTTACAGAAAAGAAAATCTTCAAAGATCAGGACTCAGTATCCCGAGTGAAGGATTCTGTACTATTATCTGTACTTTCCTGGAAATGGAAAGGGTTTTTCTAACCCCCACAGTAACTTTTAGATCTAGCTGATCTCATTATTAGCACGTGTATTCCTGCATTGCGGTTCTTTTAACTACTACATCTTGTAATTTAATGGACCATCCTGCCTGGGGAGTAAATACTTCCTGTTAGGATTTTGGTCATGACCAGCACAGGGCAAGGGTCAGGAAACTATATATTCTTTACTCTGCAGATGTGAAGAATTTTTAATTTAGCTGATGATGTTAATGCCATCTGCCCATGTGAGCAAAGGTCGGACCACCTGATCAACCCCTCAGTTCATGTTAAGCCCACAACAGCAATCCTTCTAGTGTTCACCAGTGATCAAAGACTGCAGCACTCAACCCTACTGTCTTGTAGAAAGTAGGGGCACACTTCCACCATCTTCCCAGTGACCCTCCTGCTCCTGAGCTGTAAGCTAAAGACTGGTCACCAGAGAATTAGGAAGAGGGCTAATCCCTGTTCCAGCAATCAAGTACAAGAAATGGAGAATTATGTCAGGTACTCAGCATAAGACAGCATCTTCTGCTGTGGACCACACTGCATATTCAGACAACAGATGTTATGCCATCTCAAATGACAGGTATCAGTTTTTTCAGTAGCCTTCCTGCTGCTGTAATCCCCAACAAGTGTCATTCCATCTCTGATGATGGACATTAACAACATGTGGTCTTCATTTCTTTGCTATTTAATTCCCATTTTTCAATACCCAATCAAGCACATACTTACAAAGAAGCATAAAGAATACAAGGCATTGTTTACTAGTGCACTCATCTGTTACCTTTGCAGTATTCTGGAACATCAACCAAACTTGCCAGGTCAACACAGACACAAAGACAAGTGTTTAGTTTGAAGGATTAGGATCTAAACCTATCTCTCACTTTTAGTGGAAAAGAATGGACAGAAAGTGGAAAAGGTGGACCTTTACATGATCACACTAGTTTGGGAGGATAAACAATACAATTAAGAAGCATGCTCAAATGATCTCAAAGATTTTAACAAATTCAGTGCATAAAAGCAATAATAACTACTAAAAAATTACATTCATATAACAGTAATTTGTTTTCAATACCCCCAAATATCTGCCACCTATTCTTTTTTCTACAGCCGGTTCCTTTAATCAAAGTTAAACTATCATTCAACAAAATGACTGCATTAGTAGGTATAATTCAAAGGAGTTGTGTAATGAACCACAGAAAGTCTTAAACAAACAGCGTTTAACATGAGGCACTCCCGATTCCCCTGTTCATTTTTACATAGTCCTAAATAAAACCATAAGAAAAGTTAACAGTAGGCAAAGAAAGACTCTCAAATAGTTAGTCTGAGCTGTTATCATAAACTCATCTAATCACAGAAATGGAAAACAGCCAATGCAGTTCGTCTAGTGCTTCACTGCACAACGTAGCCTCTGGTTGTGCTTAAGCTCTTTTTGTTATCTTAGACACCATTATTGTCTTGTACCAATAACTTACCGTAAATGAACATCAATAAAAATACCTTTTTTCATGCATGAAGACAACCTCCTCTTAACCTTTTTCATCTGCCTGTCAACTAAAAATGTCTATGTTGATAAGTACTTTTGTTTGAATGACTCTATAAACTACATCACATTGGAAACACCCTCATAGCTACTGACTCTGCGATTAGACACAGTAATTCTGTACTCACAGAAATGGATAAGGCAGTTTCATGGTGTCCTGCCTCCTTAGACATAAATTCCATCTGAATTTATATCTGAATTGATCACTTTTGCCCTCAGTAAGGCGAAAAATACCAGTTCCATGGGACTAGATGAAATACAAAAAAAAGCCTAACTTGTGCAATCAAATATAACATAATATAACCCTTAAGCTCATTCTTAATTAAGAGTATTAAAATTGGCTACCTTCCTTATAAGATCCGGAAGCAGGGTGCTGTACCAATTCACAAGGGAGGCTCTTCTACCGATCCCCATAAGTACAGTCCAATCAGCCTCACAAGCATATTTTGCAAGATGATGGACAGAATCAGCATGAAATTTACCGAGGCAGACAAAGAAAATCTTTTTTTCCATGGCCTAATCTAGTATGCTTTTTGCTTAATATCATAATTTGTTTTGAAGTGTGACCACCATCTAGGAAGAAGGCTTACCTGTTCATGCAGATTACTTTGATGTACTTAAATATTTGACACTATAGCCCACAAAAGAATCCTAGATAAACCTAGCGATATAGAGTTAAATAAAAGTATAATAACTTAGGTCCACAAATGGCTGCATGGTAGTACACAACAGATGACAACAGAAGGACTGTCCTGATTGACTTTATTTTTTGCATCTTTTTTTAAATGTCAAAACTGAATCCAGTGTCTGACTCACCAGAAAAAAAAAATATTAATTTACTTGCATTTGTTTTCCAGGAATGTCTTAGAGGTCCAGGCAAAAAAAAAAATCCAAGAAATTACTATGAAAAGAACATCATGGTAGAGTAGTTTAAACAACACTTACAGATTCAATCGTTTCAAGATATTTACAATACTTTTGCATCATATATGGAGTGTGTAGTACAATGGTCATAAAAATTAATGACACGAGCAAAAGTATATTACAGACATGGGAGCATTGTCCTTAACCCTGGTAACTCCAGCTCCTTTCAAACAGCACTTAAAAACTTAAATTTATACACAAACTATGCAGTAGAAATTAATCGTCTTTAATGTCAATAAGTACAGCATTGTGGCATTTTGCCAAAACAAAAAAAGATACCGGATTTGTAAACACTGTTGATGGACAACATGCAATTACATGAAGAAGTAGCCTTGATCCTGCACCATATTTTGATCTTTTTTCTTTCACAAACTATAACTTCTTTTACAGACTTTAACTTCCAAAACAGCTACGTATTCATCTATGTTTGTTTGTCTTTTTGGCTTTTCCCAGTTAGGGGTCGCCACAGCGGAACTCCGGTCCGCTAATGATTGGCAGTAGATTTTTATGGTGCTGAGTTGCCAGCCCGATGCCCAACCTTCAGTGAAGGCACGCCCATTTACACATATCTTTCAGAGGCCACTAGACCGCAGGGAGCACATGCAGACTCCACATAGAAGGCACTCCAGCCAAGAATCGAACAGGAGAACCTCTTGTTGTGAGGCAACAACACTACCGCTGTACCACCGCAGCTTAGCTATATATTCATCTATAGCATGCACAAAACAAATGCTAACTTCCACTTATTAATTTTATATCAAAACCTTTGCATGCCATTTTTAGTTTTTGAAGTTCAAAACCAGATTTCATGATACATAGGTACATAGTATATCATCTGTGTATCCTAGCAATCTATCACAGGCTGACCTTTGTTACAGCTCAAAGGATATGCTATAGTCTCTATTCCAAAAATGTCTACAACAAAACATAATACATATATATATATATATATATATATCTAAAATGGAAAACAAACCTAACTTACAGAACTGCTTTATCCCTTTTTACTCCAGCCATTCATTAATCATCTGTTTAACTCTTCCTTAGTTACAGGTCAGAACATCACATCCTACTTTACTTACAAATTGCTACTTAATAAACGTCTACTGTGATATTTTATTAATTTTTCTCTATCTATATGTGCAACTGTTTCCTGCACTGAGAACGAAGCACTGCAATTTCCTTCAGCTGCACTGGTGTGTAGTTCTGAATGACAAAGTTTTCTTTGACTTGACTTGACTTTTGACACAGGAAACCCTTGCAGCTCCAATGTTTTGAATTATAGGTTATAATATATTCAACAAAAATCAGTGATATTCCTGATAACCACAAAGTACAGTTGTGTACCTACCATAAATGTAGATGTTCGAGTGTATTCACTGTTGTAGTCATTACAATTGGGTTATCCTGCTGGCAGGCTACCCGCAGTCAGCCTGAGTTCCAAAGTCTTGGTCTGGTGTCGGTTGCTGTCACCTCCTCCCTGACGTCAATGCGCCAGGGGTATAAAAGATGCAGTTGACGCCATTTTCTTCAGTTTTTCTTGCCCCAGATGTCAGGTGCCCCCAAAAGGGTAGGCTAAAAATATGTCTATAAAGCATGCATGCACCAAGTAACAAGTTTCCTTCATCTACAAGCAAATACGCCACATAGGTTGTATAGAATACAGAAGTACAGATAAGGTCCAGCAAAGATAAGGGGGATGGTGGGTGGGTAACCTGGACTGCAACAGTGAATACACTTGAACATCTACATTTATGGTAGGTACACAACTGTACTATGTTCATCGTGTTTCACTGTTGCAGTCATTACAATTGGGTTGAATCCCAAAGCTAAGGTTGGGAGGCTGGAACTAAATAGAATTAGGAGTGGCTATGAGGCCCTGCAGGACTGCAGTGGCAAAGCCTGCCCTGGATTTGGAGTAGAGTGGTAAGTGGTAGTGCTTTGTAAAAGTGTGCACTGAACTCCAGGTTGCAGCCTCTAAAATGTCTTTGGTTGGCACTCCTCTGAGGAAGGCTGCTGAAGTGGCTGCTGCTCTGGTTGAATGTGGCCTAATGCCCTTAGTCACTGATTTGCCATGTTGAGAATAGCATAAAAGAATGCAGTGACCTATCCACTTTGAAATAGTCTGCTTTGAGATAGCCTTTTCTTGTGATCCTGCAGCATATGCTACCAGTAATTGCTCAGTCTTTCTGAAAGCTTTGGTTCTGTCCAAGTAGAAGCGCAGTTGTCTGTGTATGTCCAAAGAATGCAGAAGTTTCTCACCCTTATTCTGTGGTTTTGGATAAAAAGTAGGCAAATGAATAGTTTGGTTGAGGGCCACACTGTACACTACCTTAGACATAAATGTGGGGTTTGTCCTTAGAGAAACCCTGTCTGGATGGAAAATGATAAAAGGTTCCACAGCTATGAGTGCCTGTAGCTCTGAGACTCATCTTGCAGAGGTTATTGCTAGGTGCAGAGCTGTTTTCCAGGATAAAAATTGTATATCAGCTGTAGCAGCTGACTCAAAAGGAGGCAGAGTGAGTTTTTCCAAGACATAATTGAGGTCCCATGCAGGTATTGGTGATCTCTTTGGAGGGTGTAAGTTTTTGGCTCCTCTGAGGTACTGCCTTAATAAAGGATGAGAAAAAATAGGTGGCTCTGTATTGTAATGAGCTGAAATGGCAGAGGCATGAATCTTAACTGATGAAAAGGAAAGGCCTTTGTCCAGCATCTCAGTTAAGTATTGCAAAATCTGAGAGATATTTGGAACAATCATGTCAATTCCTTGTGCCTGGTTCCAAGCACATAATCTCTTCCATTTTTCTGCATAAGATTTTCTGGTACTGGGCCTCCTAGTCTCCAAGATAACATCCATCACCGCTTTAGAGAGAAGTGTGTTTTGAAAAGCTACATTATCCGCCATGCTGCCAGATTTAAGGTCCTGAGTTGGCTGTGCAGGATATGATTGTTTTGTTGGGTCAGTAAGTGAGGAATTTGAGGTAATGTCCACGGTGGGCATTGAGTCAAGTTCCTTAGGATTGGGTACCAGTGCTGGCGGGGCCAGTCTGGGGCAATCAGTATAATTTTTGGCTTCTCTTGTCTGACCTTTAGGAGTACCTTGGGGAGGAGAGGCAGTGAGGGAAATGCATATACTGTTAAGTTTTTCCAGCTGAAAGATAGTGCATCCACTTTCCATGCTTGTTTGTGATAAGTCCTTGTGCAGAATCTCTGTAGTTGACAGTTGTGAGGGGAGGCAAATAGATCTATGTCCGGGCATCCCCAATTTCTTGTTATCATGTTGAAGACTTGTGGATCCAGTTTCCACTTGTGGGGATCCATGAGGTTTCTGCTTAGTTCGTCTGCCAGAGTATTTATCTTTCCTGGCAGGAATTGTGCTTGCAGATGTACTTGGTAAGTCAATGCTGTGTCCCACAAAGTCATGGCTAGTCTGCAAAGGGGGTAAGAATGTGTTCCTCCCTGCCTATTTATGTATCACATGACTGTAGCATTGTCCGTCTTTATCAGTAGTTGTCCTGGATGAAGTAAGTCCTTGAAGGCTATCAGGGCATTTTGAACAGCTAGCATCTCTTTTTGATTGATATGTAGATGCATTTGGATTGCGGACCATGAGCCATGAATACATCTTCCTGCCATGTGGGCCCCCCAGGCATAATCTGATCCATCTGCTGTCAATGTCTGCCTGGCTGGGGGTATGGTGAATGGCTGCCCCTTGTTGTGGTGACAGGCCTTTGTCCACCATCGAAACTCCAGTTGCAGGCAGGGAATGAGTGTAATTATTGTTTCCAGGCTGTGGCAATATTGAGTCCAAACACTTTTTAGATACCATTGTAGTTTCCTCATATGTAGTGTTGCATATGGAATTAGCAGAATGCAGGATGCCATGAAGCCCAAAGCCTGCAGAATTTTTCTTGCAGTTAACTGCGTGTTTGTTGCCAATTTTCTGAAATAAGTAGTCAGTTGCCTTTGTTTGTCTGGCGTGAGATAAGCCATCTGGGCAGTTGTATTTAAGCTTGCACCCAGGAATATTATCTCTTGAGAGGTACACGTTTTGATTTCTTTTAATTTACTGTGTACCCTAGGCATGTTAATAATCTTTTTACAAATGCCATATGCTGTAGTAGTAAGTCCTTGTTCTCTGCTTGAGTAAGGCAGTCGTCCAAGTAAGGATATATTTGTATTCCTCTTTGTATGCAAAATGCAATTACTGGTGCCAGGCATTTTGTGAAGACCCTGGGCGCAGTAGATAAGCCAAAGGGCAGTGCAGAGAATTGGTAGTGCATTGAGCCAGCTATGAATCTGAGGTATCTTCTGCATGACTGTCTGATTGGGACATGCAGGTATGCCTCTTTTAGGTCTAAAGTTACAAGCCAAGCTTTCTTGCCCAGCATGGGCAGAAGCTGCTGCAGAGTCAACATTTTGAATTTTGGAATATCCAGGTATGTGTTTAGAATAGATAAGTCCAGTATTGGCCTCCAGGCTTTGTCCTTTCTGCTCTTGATGTGGTACTTGCTAAATGGCCCTCATGTCCATGAGGGATGAAACTTGTTTTTGTGCCTCTGCCCATTGATTTCTTGGCAGGTCTGGCATACCGTTTGCCCTTGGCAGTGTGTGAAAGTGAAACCTGTAAGGTTGTTACACTATGTTCAAGACCCATTTGTCCTGGGTGATTGGGTGCCAGTTTGAGAAAAAAGTGTTAGTTTTCCCCCTAAAGGAGCTGCCAGAAGATAAGTGCTTGGCGCTGGCAGGAGGAAGTCATTGGGACTGCTTTCTGTATGGCTGTGATTTGTCTTCTCCACTTTTGGAGGTAGAAGCACCCCATTGTTTAGACCTGTATGAGCCTTGGGGCTGGGATCTACCTCTAGGGCATCTGTATCTGCCTCTTTGTGGCCTGTCAGACACTGGAAAGGATCAATTCTTTGTAGGCCAGTGTCTGTTAAATCTTGGAGGCTGTACCTGTAAGAAATCCTTGACTGTTTGCATAGATTTAGCTTTGTCCTCCATTTTCTTCAACACCTCTTCTGCTTTAACACCAAACAAGGTATCATGCTGTAATGGAGCATCTAATAATTTTGCTTTAACATGATCAGGCAGATTCTGTTCCTTTAACCAAGCATGCCTCCTAATGACAGAACCTGTAAGAGTGGCTCTGCAGGAGGCCTCCAAAGAATCAAAACCACATTGTAAAGTATGCTTTCCAACTTGTTCAGCTGCATGCAAAAAAATCCTGCATTTCTTTATTTTCTGCACATTCAGAATTTGTCAACATTTTCTGTTTAAGCAGTGACATAACGTAATGTATTGCTGATATTTAAGCATATGAAACTGACAATTTAAAGCCCTTATAGCCAAGGTAGCAGAAGTGTAAATCTTTTTTCCCCATCTGTCCAGTGCCCTGGAATCTCTGTCAGAGGGGGTAGGTTTCTTTGCAGTGGCAGCCTTGACCCCTTGGGACCCTGAGAGATAGTTTCTGGGTCAGCAGCAGGGTTTTTAAAAATAAATTTGTGGGAGTCTGGAACCCTGTAGTATCTGTCTGGCTTAACTGGAGCTGGAGGTAAGGAGTCTGGAGTCAGGCTGGACTCTGAAAATACATCATCTACAATGTCTAGCACAGGTGGAATAGCCAGGGGCCTGTGCTGAGGCAGTAAAAGAAAGTCTCTGAGCCTTTTCTTAGATTCTGAATAATCTTGGCTCTCCCAGTGGAAATGCTCCCTCATGGTATGCAGTGTTTCCCCAAAAGAATAATCCTCAGGAAGAGAAGCTGAGGGGATAGATTCTTCAGCATCAGAATCCTCATAAGGAGGAAGAGTGTATTCCTGATCAGAAGAGGAATCAGATGAAATGGAAACCTGATCTGAAGATTCATATTCTACCTCTTGCCTAGGCCTCCTGTCAGGAGGGGGATGAGAACCCCGATCAAAGTAATCAGGTCTTCGGCCATTTTGAGCATCTGTTTTTTAGGCATGGAGGCCTGTCCATGGGGCTGTTGTACTTGTTTCTTTGTCTTTAAAGCTGCTTTAGTCTTTGCCTTTGAAGCTGAAGTAGTTTTAACATATAATTGTGTAGGCCTGAAAACGCCCTCAGAAGCCGATGCCTGCTCAGCGGCTCCAGACCCATCTGAGGGAATGGTTTCCGAAGGACCAACACCTTGAGTTTCTGTAGGCCTGGTTGACTCCACGTGGGAGTCGGTATCGGCCTGCGGCTCTAAAGTAGCGGTCGTCAGGGGCTGTGAAAGCACCTCACTGAGAACTGGCGAACTGGCGACTGGCCTAGAAGAAGCCTCGTTGTCGGTTTTGGACCTCGGATGCCTGTCCTTCTCTTTTTCTTTGTGCTTTATGTAAACTCCGGTAGTCGGCTGTTCTGACCACATTATATAATTAAATCTTCTGCCAAAGTAATGAAATGCAAAATCGTACCGACGCTTAATAGTGCGTTGGTTAAATCTAGCACAAAACTGACAACTAGCAACGTCGTGGTCAGGGCCTAGGCAAGGAATGCAGTAAGAATGAAATTCCTTATGAAGTATTTGCTTCCCACAAGAAATACAATTATTAACTTTTTCTGACATCGGTCTGGAGCAAGAAAAAAGTTTCTCCAACGGGGTACTTAGCTTTTTAATGAAGACTTCGGATCTGAAATTCGAGTTTGAAAATCTCAGGAGTCAGCCGACCGACACTTGCGAACTGCTTTTGCTTCGGGCACCGTGCGGCAAGAAAGACGGAAGAAAATGGTGTCGGCTGCATCTTTTATACCCCTGGCGCACTGACGTCAGGGAGGAGGCGACAGCAACTGATGCTGGACCTAGACTTTGGAACTCAGGCCAACTGTGGGTAGCCTGCCAGCAGTTTAACCCAATTGTAATGACTGCAACAGTGAAACACGATGAACATCTTACATTTCTTGAGACATAAAAGGTATGTACATCTCCAGGAATACATGTAAATGCCTACTAACGACCCTGTGTTCAACCCTATGCATCAAAGAATCCTCTACCGGAGCAAATAACAGCACACTCAGTGTGTTTTACAAAACCTCAATAACTAAAAATCTGTGTTACATAAAGCCAAAAATGTAAAGTTTTTTCAGATGCATTTTATTTTGTTTTCATTTAAATGTGAACTTTGCAATGTTTTCTGCTATGTAAAAACTGTCATCATGTACGTGTAGATTTCAAGGAATTCATAACACACCTTACCTGACACAACATCCCACAACGATCGCTGCAAAATATCTACTTTATAGAAATAGTGTTCATTCCTGATGCTTTACCCATATTGCATTTATCTTATACCAGTTTACCACCTCACCTGTCATCCTGACTGATAAATTGCAGCACTTCCAAAATAATTACACTTCTATTGGCAAAAAATCTTGTGTCTTGAAAGCCCTGTTCAGTTTATAGTGATGGGGTAAAAAGTTCTATGATTTCCATTTTAATAAAATAAATGACTACACTTCCATTTTGAACAGTAAAAATATTAAACATCACAAAATCAGTCTGTTTGAATCTCCTTCTCTTACTACTGAAGGAAATGTTCAGGTCAGGAATAATAAAAACATGGCCTTGGCACTAATGCAGGAGAGAAACAACTCTGTTAAGTAAATATACAGAATGTAGTGTGCTTTAGAAATGACAAAAGGACATCCTAGAGACAAAGATTTGCTGGAGTCACAGGCTCTGGAGGGTGACCACCAAATTAGACATCTGTATCCATCAAAGTTCATTTAGACTTGATGCGTACATGACAGTAGACTCATATTTTGTAATGAAACATAAACTGTTTTATTGCTATCACACAGAAAAGGAAGTTGTCTGTGAAGGTTCCCTTGACAGATGTCAAATAGTCAATCCAGTAGTCTTCTATCACAAGGGGATGGATAAGGCCCAGTGGCCTTGCTTCTCTGGCTACAAAAACAATAATTAACCATGTTCTGTACAGGTGGACAGGGGATAACGTCAGCATCTTACTGGTTTCAGGTGAGCTCTTAAGAAATATTTCTAAAACTTGTCTCTTTCAAGCATGGGAAAGACTTAATATACATAAATCTCTGGCCAGGCATGCTGCTTTAATATATCTATAAGCACTATTTTAAGTAGCTATTAGTTATACTGTTTAATACTGCTACTTTTTTCTGCAAACCTATAAAATAACTTCCAAATGCCAAATGTACTCCATATCGGTCAGTCTAGTGGTAAATAATGGCATTTGTTTTTAAAAGTCTGAATCTGACTTGGGTACAGTCTGTTATAAGCCATATTGAACTAAACTTGTTTAACAGAGATCGGAAGTTCCGTTACCATCTCTGCCCAGATACAAAAATACCCTACTGCTTACGGCCTACTGATTCATCACTAGCGTGAATTTAAGAAAGTACAAACTATGTTAAATCTTTCCATCAGTGATGCATTTTAGAGGTACAGTAACAGGGGTACCTCTTCAAGATTAAAAAAAGTCTGATTCAGTGAATTATTCCAGTCATCTGCATGAGCATCAGAATGGTTGGTTCTGCATAAAATATACCAGCTGGTACCAAACAAATAAAACAAAATGTAACAATACAAATTCAAAACAAACTTTCAAACTCTGATGTACAACAGTGCAGTATGATGTATGGAGCCACCCTTTTAGTACAGCTTTTCACTCTTCATGCATATTCACTTCTATTAGACTTCCCCAGATCTTCGAGATTTTTTTAATTGCCATTTAAGG